>NC_053156.1:184406082-184513582 GCF_016835505.1 Polypterus senegalus | reverse complement strand
AAGAGTTTGCGATAACTTGCAATGAGTCTTTTACAGCACTCTGGAGGAATTTTGGCCCACTCAACTTTGCAGAATTGTAATTCAGCTTTATTTGAGGGTTTTCTAGCATGAACCGCCTTTTTAAGGTCACGCCATAGCATCTCAATTGGATTCAGGTCATGACTTTGACTAGGCCACTCCAAAGTCTTCATTTTGTTTTTCTTCAGCCATTCAGAGGTGGATTTGCTGGTGTGTTTTGGGTCATTGTCCTGTTGCAGCACCCAAGATCGCTTCAGCTTGAGTTGACGAACAGATGGCCGGACCTTCTCCTTCAGGAATTTTTGATAGACAGTAGAATTCATGGTTCCATCTATCACAGCAAGCCTTCCAGGTCCTGAAGCAACAAAACAACCCCAAACCATCACACTACCACCACCATATTTTACTGTTGGTATGATGTTCTTTTTCTGAAATGCTGTGTTCTTTTTACGCTAGATGTAACTGGACATTTGCCTTCCAAAAAGTTCAACATTTGTCTCATCAGTCCACACAGTATTTTCCCAAAAGTCTTGGCAATCATTGAGATGTTTCTTAGCAAAATTGAGATGAGCCCTAATGTTCTCTTTTCTTAACAGTGGTTTGCGTCTTGGAAATCTGCCATGCAGGCCATTTTTGCCCAGTCTCTTTCTTATGGTGGAGTCGTGAACACTGACCTTAATTGTCCTGGGGTCTTTTGTGACCTCTCGGATGAGTCGTCTCTGCGCTTTTGGGGTAATTTTGGTCGGCCGGCCACTCCTGGGAAGGTTCACCACTGTTCCATGTTTTTGTCAATTGTGGATAATGGCTCTCACTGTGGTTTGCTGGAGTCCCAAAGCTTTAGAAATGGCTTTATAACCTTTACCAGACTGATAGATCTCAATTACTTCTGTTCTCATTTGTTCCTGAATTTCTTTGGATCTTGGCATGATGTCTAGCTTTTGAGGTGCTTTTGGTCTACTTCTCTGTGTCAGGCAGCTCCTATTTAAGTGATTTCTTGATTGAAACAGGTGTGGCAGTAATCGGGCCTGGGGGTGGCTACGGAAATTGTACTCAGGTGTGATACACCACAGTTAGGTTATTTTTTAACAAGGGTGAAATTACTTTTTCACACAGGGCCATGTAGGTTTGGATTTTTTTTCTCCATAAATAATAAAAACCATCATTTAAAAACTGGATTTTGTGTTTATTTGTGTTATATTTGACTAATGGTTAAATGTGTTTGATGATCAGAAACATTTTGTGTGACAAATATGCAAAAGAATAAGAAATCAGGAAAGGGGCAAATAGTTTTTCACAGCACTGTATATATATAGTATATATGTTTAAGTGTGTGTGTATATATATATATATATATATATATATATATGTTAGGTGGATTGGCGATTCTAAATTGGCCCTAGTGTGTGCTTGGTGTGTGGCTGTGTTTGTGTGTGTCCTGCGGTGGGTTGGCACCCTGCCCAGGATTGCTTCCTGCCTTGTGCCCTGTGTTGGCTGGGATTGGCTCCAGCAGACCCCCGTGACCCTGTATTCGGATTCAGCGGGTTAGACAATGGATGGATGGATGGATATATGACAAAACAATTGCATTGACAATCATGTTACGTTATTTTTAAAATGTTTCCTTTTCTTTTCCATTACTTCTTTAACACACTACTTCTCTGCTGCGAAGTGCGGGTATTTTGCAAGTATGCTAATAAAGGACATTTTGATATATGAACATTTTGGGACTAAACTGCTGTGTAGCCTTATGAAAACCACTCATCAGTGAGGCTAATCAGAAAAAAGACTTCAATTTACCACAGAACATACATTTTGGATTCTAGAGCAATGGAAAAAGATCAGGTGGTCTGATGAGCCCTGATTTATCATGTCCCGAGAGATGAGAGATGGGTGCATCAGTGTAAGTACAGAGGCAGATGAAGTGATGCACCCATCATGTCTAGGCCCTACTGTACAAGCCTATGGGCGCAGTGTTATGATCTGGGGTTTCTTCAGTTGGTCAGGTCTTGCTTCAGTAACATTATGTGCCCAAAAACTGAGGTCAGCTGACTACATGAATATAATGTGTCCAGGTTTTTCCATCAATGTATTTTTTCTTCCTTGATGGCACAGGAATATTCCAAGATAACAATGCCAGGATTCATTGGGCTCAACTTGTGAAATAGTAGTTTCGTGAGCATTAGACATCACTTTCACACATGGATTGACCACCAGAAAGTCCAGACCTTAACCTTATTAAGAATTTTTAAGATGTTCTGGAGAAGACTTCCGAATCTCCCATCATCATCATCTTTGCAAAAAATGAATGCAACTCTGTACTGAAATAAATGTAACATCGCATAAGCTTATAGAAATGATACCACAGCAAATTTTCCGTGAAGTACAGTTATTTGGTGTGTTTTTGGAAGGTGACCCCCCCAAACAGTAACCTTTCTCTTCCTCTCTACCAGCCACACAGGGACTCACCATTACTCACTAAAGGTACAGTAAATGCAATTTTCATTTTATTATACAGTATGTACATATTTTATAGATTGTTTACATGTTTTAAGTTATTATTTAGGGCACTTAATTGTGTTATTTTTACCTTAAGTTATGTGTATTTGCTGTTTAAACTTATTGAAGTAGACATTGTTTAGGGTCTGGGAACGGATTAATTCACTTTCCATTATTTATAATGGAGAAAACTAATTTGAACTTTGAACAATTCAGAATTCAAACGGCCTTCTGAAACAAATCAAAGTACGAGGCACCGTATTTATAAATATACAAAAACAATGGTTTATTGACTGGTTAAAATGGGGAAAAGATTTTACCAAATCACAAGAAGAAACTAAAGAATAGCAACATCAAAAAAAGCCCACATTACCTCAAAGCCTCAGCCACACAACTGGAAGTATGCCCTGAAAGTGCATCATGCAAGTTCCTTATGAAGAAGTCTCGATATTCTTCAGCCAGAGCCATGAAGGTTCCACCCATTACTATGAACTCAACTTTGTCCACACTATGTCCCAGCTGCTTTAACTAAAAAATACATAAAATTGAATAACAGTGAACAAAGTATTTTATTAGTATCAAACAAATATAAAAATGCACATATTGTGTGCTAATATTAGCTATGATACATAGTCACTTGGCTTCAATTATTTTCGGATTTTAAATATTGGCCCTAAACAGTAAGTCAACAACAGTGCATTACAAGATTTGCTTAAAACACTGCAAACAAATTTTAACGATGAATATGCAATCTAAAAAAGTCAGATACTATGATTGTACTCTGAAGTATATTTTTAATCTTTCAATAGATTCCTAATATTTGAGATATCCATGCCTTAAAGTGAATTCTTATGCATAGTTATGAAACGTAAATTATAAACACACATTTCGAGCAGAATAAATAAGGGAATAAAAAACACAGACACACATGTTGTAAGCTTTAGATTAGATTAAGTAGCTTACAAAAACTTTGGATCTACATTACATTTTTCACAAGAACAGCCAATGAGCTCAACAAAGCTCACAATCCCATTCACCCAATTTCTCCAAAATAACAACAAGTCAAAATTTGTAGGACACTCAAGTTCTATTCTCTGCCACACTAGTTTATATTCCATGTGTCTATGGTTCTCTGTGTGACCAAAAATGTTCTCATGCTTTTTCAAAGTTAACTTTTACATGATTCAAACTGTGGTCCCTTGTTAAAATAGCAGCCTGGATCCACTGTAGTATTTCCTTTCATAATTAAAAAAAAACCACAAACTTTTCAATCATGTCACCTCTTACTTTCCATTTTCTTAGATTTCATCGTTACTTTAATCACATTGTGCAGTCCTGGAATGTTCTTTTTCTAGTTTTAAGATTTTAAAGGAATACTCCACTCAAAAATGATACTTTTTTAAGTTACTTACCCTATATGTAGTTTATAGTAAAGGCCAAAAAAATTTTAGTCTCATGTTTTCATGGAAAAGTTACATATTGGAGATTCAAAATGAACTAAACCCTGCACTGACCAATTCAGGACAACAACAGAAATTGTGACATACATTCAATGGGGAAAAAAGAACAAAAATTCCCACATAACTTGTCATATAATCAATATGTCTATTATTCATTTGTACAGTTAAAATGTGCAAAACGTGAGCATTTTTCTTAAAACTAAATTTACCCATTTTGCTTTCATAGATACAGTACTGTGGAAAAGACAAGTTTTTAGGAAATAACTTAATATTTTATTTACAGCATAACCTCATTTGACTAGTACTCTACACATTGTGCTATAAAACAAGAAATTTGGTTGGAATTCTTAATGGCATCATAAAACAGACTGTCAGTGATAGTGATGAGTCAGTCCAGTATGACCCCTATGTCTTTCTTTTAAGGAGTACTTTCATGTTTCAGACCTCACATTTTGTATTCAAACCAAAAATTTCTACTTAATATGTGTAATATGCAGGCAGTGTGGCATGGCGGTTAAGGCTCTGCACTTCAAACACTGACTTTGTGGGTTTAAATCCAGCTATAAATCATATGTGACCATGAACAAAACACTTTACTTGCCTGTGCTCCTATTGGAAAAACAAAAGAAATGCAACCAATTGTATCTCAAATGTTGCAAGTTGCCTTGATAAAGGTGACAACAGGTCAGGTCAGGTAGGTTGTGGAGCATGCACTGGTAAAGTGCATTGCCATACCCAACACACGACAAAACACCTTGGGATCCTGGTTGGCAACCCCCCTGGCAAATACGTGGTCCAGTCCCACCCTCCTGAAATTACCCTCTATTTACCCGCACCCATGTGTTATGTGGGTGTCCCTTGACCTGGTCCAGCCACATCACCCTCAGGTAATCGTGCCATATGGCCATAGTGCAGTAACTGACATTCCCTCACAATGAAGGTAATGTGCCTCATTCGGGACACAAAGTCAAACTAGTGGTACCCAAGGATTCTCCAAAGAGACACAGTACCAAAGGAGGCCAGTCTTTATCTCAGGTCACTGGATAGCATCCGTGTCTCGCAACCATAAACAAAACAGGAAACACCAAGAATCTAAAGACTTGGACCTTCGTTGCCCTTTTCCAGCGACCTAATGACCTTCCAACCATGCTCTCCCAATCCTCCCCTACTCCTGTCACACTCTAAGCAACTGTGTTTGATAGTCACCCAACGAGAAAAAGGCAGAACCATAAAGACAGTTGCGTGGAACTTCCACCTGCAGCTGAAGTCACTTCAGTACATGTACCGTGTCAGCGTGCCCGTGTCTATCAAACACAGGAAGCTCTGTAGTTTATTTGTGACTTTACACTGTAGGAAATTAAGTAAATAAATCAAGGTAAATAACCAGTCTGGCTTTTATATAAGTAACATATACTGTAAATGTTTCTTATTTAAAGACTATCACAAAATATAATCACAAACAGGACTTTGCATGATACGTTGGCGAGCTCTGTAAGTCGTGCTGCTTCATTGGAGGACAGGTGTGGGGCAGATTGATTGGCAGGATGACACCCAACCTCTTGGTGCATCCAAATGGTGCCATCTTTCCGCTTTATGCCTGGTGCAACTTTGTTGTTCTTATATGTGAGTGGAGGGCTTTTGTTCTCTTGCTCCGATGTAGAACCCTCATCTTAGCTCACATCTGTTATAGCATGTTTTTATTTGAAAACTAATAGTGCAAGATAGGGGCGAGCATGAATGCGACTGAGAGAATAAAACTGAATTAAAAAAAATGCTAACCTTTACAAGTACCATACATTTAAACCGGTTGTTACAAACTCAAATCAAATGTATGTCTTTATTGCATAATAGAAACAACAAAAGCAGCTCACTACTCAAAATGTTTATTTTTGGACGTGGGAAGGATTGCACTGGCGATCTTTTGAACAGGTGTCAGCAGTTCTTACCGCTGTATTACCAAAGAAGTCATGACAACAAGACACCCTAACCGGATTTCTTTTTCTTCGATTATAGTCTTGAATAAAAGCATACTTGTTCTGTTATATTTGTACCTTTTGTGAAAGTCATTATTTGATATTTGGACTTCAGTTTTCACACATTATCCACTTCATTTCAAAACTATGTCTTTTAGGTATGTGTACAACATTTCTTGCATTTACTGTCATCCTACACTTGCATAGATCTTTGTACACACAGAACACACATGAAATTCAAGTGTTCCAAATAACAGTATATTTTTTAGCCTATACAGCTCTAGGTACCTGACTCCCTGATAAACAAGGGTTGAGTTGGGAGAGGTTTTTGCAGTTTCTCCGGCAGTGGGAGGATGGGATAGTTGGCTGCTTGCTGCTTGGGCTTATTAACACATTTACTAGGGCTGCAACTAATGATTGTTTTGGTAGTTGACTAATCGTTTAATGTATTTTTTGATTAGTCATGATTACTTCATGCCAGACTATTTTGATGCCTGCGACCTGTGGTTGCACATCCTGTTCTGGTCTCCAGTGCATGTTTTACCTCATCTGCTCACGTCTGTCAACCTGTGAATGTCACCCTGATGTCTTTGTATTAACACAATTAAAATTAATAATAATCAAATTAAAATAATCAGTGATACATATAAATTTGAAAATAATCAGAGGATTTTATATTAGTGTGACGATCACAATAAAAAAGAAATACATTAAACAATACAAACTAAAGTGCACATGCACAAAGTCTTTAAACAAAAAAGTGCATTTAACTTAACCAAAAAATACATCGTTAAAATTGAAACGTTTTTCATATTTTAGTAAAAAATGACAAAATGTAGACATAAACTATATAATGTGTAAAGCCTAAAATGCAAAGATCAAATAAACACTTTCACAAAAGGTTCAAGGGTCATACAATAGATTCCGTGGTGCAGCGGTAGGAATTGTTGACTTATAATCAAGAGTCCCCTGGTTTGATCCTGACTGCCTCGTATATTTACCGTTTTGAGTAGTGAGTTGCTGTTATCTATACTAATAAAAGGCAAAGCCCTCACTGACTGACTGACTGACACACTCACTCTCTCACTCATTGACTCATCACTAATTCTCCAACTTCCCGTGTAGGTAGAAGGCTGAAATTTGGCAGGCTTATTCCTAACAGCTTACTTACAAAAGTTAAGCAGGATTCATTTCGAAATTCTACATGTAACGGTCGATAACAGTCGACAACATCCGCCATGTTGAACTTTCTTAATTATGGCCCAATCTTCACGAAATTTGGTAGGCGGCTTCCCTGCGCTAACCGAAACCGATGTAAGTACTTATTTCGATGGTATGACGCCACTGTCGGCCGCCATATTGAACTTTCCAATGTCACTAATTTTCCAACTTCCCGTGTAGGTAGAAGGCTGACCCCAAATTCACGAAATTTGGTAGGTGGCTTCCCTGCGCTAAACAAAATCGATGTACATACTTATTTCGGTGGTATAACTTTACAACGTTACTAATTCTCCAACTTCCCGTGTAGATAGATGGCTGAAATTTGGCAAGCTCATTCATTACAGCTTACTTACAATAGTTAAGCAGGTTTCATTTCAAAATTCTACGTGTAACAGTCATAACGGTCAACAACGTCCGCCATATTGAACTTTCTTATTCATGGCCCCATCTTCACGAAATTTGGTAGGCGGCTTCCCTGCGCTAACTAACACCAATGTAAATACTTATATCGGTGGTATTACGCCACTGTCAGCTGCCATATATAACTTTTCCAACATCACTAATTCTCCACTCCCGTGTAGGTGGAAGGCTGAAATTTGGTACTTATTTCGGTGGTATGATGCCACTGTCGGCCACCATATTGAACTTTTCAACGGTCTTTGTTACTTATGGGCCCATCTTCAAGATATTTGGTATTGGGTTCCCAACGCTAACTGAATCCTACTTAAGTACATATATAGGTCAACAGTCTGCAGCTCGGTCACCGTGTGAGGCGGCGTTGGGTCCCCCATCCCAACGCCTCCCAGGTTGTTGGCTGCCTGCCTATATAAGTCCGTCTGTCGCTCCAGTCTCTACACTCCCTTCCTTGCTTTGCCATGAGATTCACGTCTCCCTACTTATAACTACAGCCTATTTATTTAATCCACGGCTTCTCCGCTGTTTTATTGCTCATTTATTACGATTATAGTTATTATGTAGGTATTTTAGACTAACTTTACATTGTTCAGGTACCCATTTCCTTTATCATTCCAACCGTACCTTAATTAACATGTCTATCGAGGTGATCACCATCGATCAAAGAACTGTCACTAACCGAATGGTTTCCATGCACGGAAATGGCACCTACCTTTTCCATTCTCTTTGTTACATATTGCATGGCCATATCAGGCTCACTCTTGATATCCGGAGGAACATTGTGTCTTATGTATTGAATGACTGGGACAGGTTCAAGGTGTGGACTGATGACGGTACAGGAGATAATTATTCTACACAGGAGCACTAGAAGAGTGAAATGCTTAAGCCCTTTACCTATGCATCTGCATGTGAGTTGAGGGCTGCCAGTGAATTGTTCGGGATAATCAGGCACTGGGGCGCCGCCTGGCAGTGGCCACGGGTCCCTACAAGGCTGGGTTTCCAAGCCCTCTACCCGAGGCCTCCAGCATAACCAGGACGGACGCCCCCTCGCGGTCTGGAGGAGGCACAAGGAGCCCGGCCGGGGACCACAGTACTTATTTCGGTGGTATGACGCCACTGTCGGCTGCCATATTGAATTTTCCAAACGCCACTAATTCTCCAACTTCCCGTGTAGGTAGAAGGCTGAAATTTGGCAGGCCCATTCCTTACAGCTTACTTACAACAGTTAAGCAGGTTTCATTTCGAAATTCTACACATAACGGTCATAACGGTCAACAACATCCGCCATATTGAACTTTCTTCTTCATGGCCACCTTTTTCACGAAATTTGGTAGGCGGCTTTTCTGCGCTAACCGAAACCAATGTACATACTTATTTCGGTGGTATGACGCCACAGTCAGCCGCCATATTGAACTTTCCAACGTCACTAATCCTCCAACTTCCCGTGTAGGTAGAAGGCTGAAATTTGGCAGGCTCATTTCTTACAGCTTACTTACAACAGTTAAGCAGGTTTCATTTCGAAATTCTACACGTAACGGTCATAACGGTCAACAACATTCGCCATGTTGAACTTTCTAATTTACGGCCACATCTTCAAGAAATTTGGTAGGTGGCTTCCCTGAGTTAACCGAAACCAATGTATGTACTTATTTCGGTGGTATGATGCCACTGTTGGCCGCCATATTGAACTTTTCAACAGTCTTTGTTACTTATGGGCCCATCTTCAAGAAATTTGGTACACGGGTTCCCAACGCTAACTGAATCCTACTAACGTACATATATATGTCCATGGCCTGCAGCCTGTTGGGCTGGGCTGCCTGCCTATATGAGACCGTCCGTCGCTCCGGTCCCTATATTCCCTTCCTTGCTAAGCCACTGGATTCACGTCTCCCTAGTGAGAACTACAGCCTTTTTGTTTAATCCACGGCTTCTCCGCTGTTTTATTGTTTGTTTATTACGATTATAGTTATTGTTTAGGTATTTTAGACTTACTTTACATTGTTCAGGAACCCATTTCCTTTATCATTCCAACCCCCATTACCATGTCTATCGAAGTGATCACTATCGATCAAAGAACTGTCAGTTACCGAGTGGTTTCCATGCCCGGAGATGGCACTTACTTTTTCCATTCTCTTTGTTTCATATTGCACAGCCATATCAGGCTCGCTCTTGATATCCGGAGGAACATTGTGTCTTATTTATTGAATGACTGGGACAGGTTCACGGTGTGGACTGATGACGGTACAGGAGATAATTATACTACACAGGAGCACTAGAAGAGTGAAATGCTTAAACCCTTCACCTATGGTTCTGCATGTGAGTTGATGGCTGCCGCTGAATTGTTCGGTTGTCGCTTTCAAGTGTACCGAAATGGCCAAATATTTTACAGCTTTCGACAACGCTTTCGACAATGCCTCTTCAATATCTTAGATTCACAGGTGACGATGTCAGTAGTGGACACTTTGACGTTTATGAATGTTTAAACTCTCAAAAGCAGGATGTGATTTTATCGATGAAACCGGTTGTGAGCTTACAACGCCTGACAGATGGCGAATGTCACTTCAACACAACAAATCCTGCAAATACTGTCGTAATTGAAACAAACCATGAAAATGAAACCGATTAAAGAGTAAGCTCAGCGCACAGCTTGGTCATGTTACAACCGGAGGGTCGAACTGACAACATGGTATACAAAGAGATCCTTAACAAATTATTGGCATATTTTCCCTCAGTTTAAAAAGGTTTCATTTTATTCCTAATAAAAATTTTAATGCAGTACTTCCAGGCACGGTATTTTGCTAGTATATGTATATATATATATATATATATATATATATGAAAGTGTGGAGGATTGCCGGCTTTCCATGCCGGTCTGCAACCCCGGGGCGCCAGCAGGAGCTCTCCCGACAGCAGGATCGTGCCCTGAGGTCCAGCAGGACCTTATGGACCTTGTAGTGTTTATACACAGCCCTGCTGGATACCTTGGGGGCCACCAGGAGTCGCTGTGGGGGGGATTATGGGCTCTTTTGTGCCCTATGACCCGAGTACGTCATGGTCACGTGATAGGAAGGAACGACGTGCTCCTGGGTTGAAGAAAAGGACTGTTTGCCCTGACCCGGAAGGAATAAGTAACTGTGGACTGTTGGGACAGGAACACCTCCGGGTCAGGGGCTATAAAAGGACGGTGCATCAGTCCAGACACTGAGCTGAGCTGGGAGGTAGAGGAGCAAGTGTCTGGGCAAGGAGGAGGGTTTGTTTAAAAGAGTATTGTTATTGTTTATTGTATTTAATATATGAGTAGTGTGGAGGGTGCTTGGTGCACTGTGAAAGAAAATAAAAAGGTTGTTGACTTTTACCTGGTGTCTGGAGTTGTACCTGAGGGTTCAAGGGTGCACTACTGCCCCCTACTGCCACAAAATATATTATATATACATATATATATATATATATATATATATATATATATATATATATATATATATATATATATACTGTATATATATGTGTGTATGTGTGTGTGTGTGTTGCTATACTAATAAAAGGCAAAGCCCTCACTCACTCACTCATCACTAATCACTAATTCTCCAACTTCCCGTGTAGGTAGAAGGCTGAAATTTGGCAGGCTCATTCCTTACAGCTTACTTAAAAAAAGTTAGGCAGGTTTCATTTTGAAATTCTACACGTAATGGTCATAACTGGAACCTATTTTTCTACATATACTGTAATGGACTTCATCTCGATGCCCGTAGGGAGCGGAGTTGCGTCTGACATCATCACTTCTCCCACGTAATCACGTGAAATAACTCTGAACGCAGTACGTAGAAAACAAGGAAGAGTTCCAAAGAGTGCTGAGCAGAAAACGCGATTTCACAATTGAGAAGGCAGCAAAAGATTATGAAGCTAGTGATGCATACAAAAATATTCATTCGTGCAGCTACTGTGGAAACAAAGCTCGGTGTGAACCGTAAGTTTAAATTAAGTTTAAAGACACACTCCCGCTGCCGTTTGTCATGCCTATGACGAATGTGGTATTCGCGAGATACAAGTTTAATGAAAAGACACGAGGTATAAACGAGACTTTGGGTCACTTTGTAACGGAGTTAAAATTGCTGTAGCAAAAAACTTTTAAGTGCTGGGTCTTAGCTAACATTAAATAAACCCGTTGACATCGCGAGATCGCATGAGCACAGCTGAGAAGCTTCGATGCATGTACTCCATAACGCGTTAAAAAAAAATAACGCATTTAATCACATTTTGCACTCCAAGCAAAGGGGAACTTTTGTCAGTGCATGATTTCCTGGTACATCAATTACATTGATGCACACATCAGAGCTACAAAAATGTCAATAAGTCGGAATAAAGCGCGTTCCTACGACTGATCGGAGGAAAATTTCATTTCAAAAGACTACCCGACGGTAGCCTTGATAAAAGCATGGTTTTGTGCACACTGAAAAGCAAGTAAAATTAGATGCATTACAGAAAGCGGACTTTGTGGCTCTTACTGGGGATCATTGGACTTCCATGACCGTTAATAATTCTAATTACATCTAATTACAAAATGATCACACTGTTTTAGCCTACAAAATAAATTTGGCTAAGGTTACTCAGAGTTTAAAGGTGAAGCTGGTCAAATTACCTTTTATGTTTCTGCCTTATTATTTAAGAAGAAAAACTGCACTTTATGTTGAAATTTTTGTTATTATTATTTAAAGACAATACCATTCTGAAAATGTACTTAAAGTACTTAAAATACCACTTTATTTTTAAGTCTGCCCAATTTTAGCCAGGGATGATATTTTTGTTTCTGTTTTGAATTGAAATGCAGTTTAAAAGCATTTTTTTTTTCAGAAATTAAAAGAGCTTGAGTTTACAATATTTATGTCCATGTCTATTATTTGATTCTGTCGCCCACCAAAACCCTTTTAAATTAAAAAAAAAAATTTGCGGTTTGGGGTAAATTTTGTATGTAGATATGTATATGTACTGTATATGTATATTTGTATATGTGTGTATATATATATATATATATATATATATATATATATATATATATATATATATATATATATATGTATGTACAGTGGTGTGAAAAACTATTTGCCCCCTTCCTGATTTCTTTTTCTTTTGCATGTTTGTCACACAAAATATTTCTGATCATCAAACACATTTAACCATTGGTCAAATATAACACAAGTAAACACAAAATGCAGTTTTTAAATGATGGTTTTTATTATTTAGGAGAAAAAAATTTAAACCTACATGGCCCTGTGTGAAAAAGTACTTGCCCCTTGTTAAAAAATAACCTAACTGTGGTGTATCACACCTGAGTTCAATTTCGTAGCCACCCCAGGCCTGATTACTGCCACGCCTGTTTCAATCAAGAAATCACTTAAATAGGAGCTGCCTGACACAGAGAAGTAGACCAAAAGCACCTCAAAAGGTAGACATCATGCCAAGATCCAAAGAAATTCAGGAACAAATGAGAACAGAAGTAATTGAGATCTATCAGTCTGGTAAAGGTTATAAAGCCATTTCTAAAGCTTTGGGACTCCAGCGAACCACAGTGAGAGCCATTATCCAAAAATGGCAAAAACATGGAACAGAGGTGAACCTTCCCAGGAGTGGCCAGCCGTAATTACCCCAAGAGCGCAGAGACGACTCATCCGAGAGGTCACAAAAGACCCCAGGACAACGTCTAAAGAACTGCAGGCCTCACTTGCTTCAAATAAGGTCAGTGCTCACGACTCCACCATAAGAAAGAGACTGGGCAAAAACGGCCTGCATGGCAGATTTCCAAGACGCAATCCACTGTTAAGCAAAAAGAACATTAGGGCTCGTCTCAATTTTGCTAAGAAACATCTCAATGATTGCCAAGACTTTTGGGAAAATACCTTGTGGACTGAGGAGACAAAAGTTGAACTTTTTGGAAGGCAAATGTCCTGTTACATCTGGCGTAAAAGGAACACAGCATTTCAGAAAAAGAACATCATACCAACAGTAAAATATGGTGGTGGTAATGTGATGGTCTGGGGTTGTTTTGCTGCTTCAGGACCTGGAAGGCTTGCTGTGATAGATGGAACCATGAATTCTACTGTCTACCAAAAAATCGTGAAGGAGAATGTCCGGCCATCTGTTCGTCAACTCAAGCTGAAGCGATCTTGGGTGTTGCAACAGGACAATGACCCAAAACACACCAGCAAATCCACCTCTGAATGGCTGAAGAAAAACAAAATGAAGACTTTGGAGTGGCCTAGTCAAAGTCCTGAATCCAATTGAGATGCTATGCCATGACCTTAAAAAGGCGGTTCATGCTACAAAAACCCTCAAATAAAGCTGAATTACAACAATTCTGCAAAGGTGAGTGGGCCAAAATTCCTCCAGAGCGCTGTAAAAGACTCATTGCAAGTTATCGCGAAAGCTTGATTGCAGTTATTGCTGCTAAGGGTGGCCCAACCAATTATTAGGTTCAGGGGGCAATTACTTTTTCACACAAGGCCATGTAGGTTTGGATTTTTTTTCTCCCTAAATAATAAAACCATCATTTAAAACTGCATTTTGTGTTTACTTGTGTTATATTTGACTAATGGTTAAATGTGTTTGATGATCAGAAACATTTTGTGTGACAAACATGCAAAAGAATAAGAAATCAGGAAGGGGGCAAATAGTTTTTCACACCACTGTATATGTATATATATATTTTTATGTCTTTGTGTGTGTGTGTGTGTGTGTGTGTGTGTGTGTGTGTGTATATATATATATATATGCCAGCAACTCTCATGACAATGACAACACAATTACATTGTCAATCATGTTACATTATTATTAAAATGTTTCTTTTTCTTTTTCGTTACTTCTTTAACACACTACTTCTCCGCTGCAAAGCGTGGGTATTTTGCTATCTATACTAATAAAAGGCAAAGCCCTCACTGACTGACTGTCTGACTGACTCATCACTAATTCTCCAACTTCCCGTGTAGGGGGAAGGCTGAAATTTGGCAGGCTCATTCCTTACAGCTTACTTACAAAAGTTAGGCAGGTTTCATTTCAAATTTCTACCCTTAACGGTCATAACTGGAACTTACTTTCATCCATATATACGGACATAGCCAGCAGCTCATTTGCCGTGTGAGGTGGAGTTGCGTCCCGCATCATCACGCCTCCCACGTAATTGAGTGCCTGGCCACATATTCGCCGGGTGAAGGACTGTGCTTCGCATATTCACAAGTGCAGCTACTGCAGAAACCCTCTAGCGCTGAACAAGCCTTTGTACACATATCAATAGGAAAGCACGGTGTAAAGCTTAAGTTTAAATTACGTTCATAGACACGCTGCTGCTAAATATTCGCAGGCAAATCCACAACTTAATACCGGGAATGCCTATTAAACATCTCAGATTCACAAGTACCGATATGGGTAGTGATCATTTCGATGAATGAAACCTGTTCAAAAAATGCATTACACAATTAAGAAGACAGCAAAAGAATATTAAGTGAGTGACGCATACAAGCATATTCATAAGTGCAGCTACTGCGGAAACAAAGCACGGTGTAAACCTTAAGTTTAAATTAAGTTCATAGACACGCTGGCATTTGTCATGCCTATGACGAATATGATATTCACAAGATACAAGATAAATGATAAGACGCAGGGTGTAAACGAGACTTTTGATCATTTTGTAAGGGAAGTAAAATTGCTGTAATGGAGTTAAAATTGCTGGTGGAGGGCTGTGCTTATGCAAACGAAGATGAGATGGTCAGGGATAGAATAGTGTTTGGCGAGAGAAAACTTTTAAGTGCTGGGTCTGAGCTAAAATTAAATAAGCCGTGGACATTGCAAGATCGCACGAGATACAAGTTTAATGAGAAGACGCAGGGTATAAAGCCTTGATTCTAAATACCTGGCGAAGTCATGGAGAACATGGAAGGATGAGTTCAGATTATACACAGAACTTGCAAAGCCGGATGAAGAGGAAAACACTAAGGTCAGATTATTCCGTTATCTTATTGGAAAGAGCGGCAGAGAATTGTGTCAGGCGCTGACCGCTGATGTAAGACCTGATGAGTTAACCATGAGCTTGATGATACGTAAATTTGATTAACATTACAACCCAAAAATAAACGAAAATGTAGAGAGGTTCAGATTTTTTTCAAGAAATCAGGCAACTAGAGAAAATATAGACAACTACATCACAGATCTGAGTGTTAGCAGGCACATGCAATGTCGTGGAGATTAAAAGTTCCCTTAAACGTGACCGTAATTGTGTGCGGAACCAGTGATGCAAGTTTGCAACAAAGATTACTGAGAGAAGACAAACTGACTTTAGAGAATTGCATACAAATATGCAGAGCCACAGAACTGTCGAAGGAGAAGAGCAGAACAGTCACACAGGCTTCCCCATTCTATACTTCTCCCAGTGCGTCTCTCTAAACCCTCCGTGTGGGAACATTACCATAAGGCTTAACAATCTTATTGTTACACCTTTTATGTGCACCCAACCATCCTTATTACGGAGTCTTCCTTGCTTTACTGCTGGCTGCTTCTTTCCATTCATCTTAGTAGCTCTTTATTTAAACAGTTTTACTTCTCCCTTTTCGTTCAAAATACGCTCCTCCTTGCCTTTTTACAGTCAGTTCCCTTTACGTCACACCATGGTAGGTTTAGCACAAGTTAATACCGGGAATGCCTGTTAAACATCTTACATTCACGAGTACAGCTTTGGGTAGTGAACACTTCAATGAATGAAACCTGTTATCTTAACAACGGTTGACAAACACGGAATGTAACTTCAAAACAACACATCCTCCAAATACGAACCCGATTGAAAGAAATAATGATAATCAAATCCTTGATGACAGCAACACTCATAACAGTGATAAAACAGTTACATTGACAATCAGGTTATGTTATTTTTAAAATGTTTCCTTTTCTTTTTCATAACTTCTTTAACACACTACTTCTCCGTTGCGAAGCGCAGGTATTTTGTTAGTTGTTAATATTATACAATAAACACATACATTTGATTTGCGTCTGTAACAGCCATTGTATTAAATGTATAGTACTTATAAAAGTTACCTTTTTATTTCACTTTTGTTCTCTCAGTCGCGATCATGATACATACTACCGCCCCTCAGGGAGTTGACACTGTTACTTTTTATCTGCAACTGAAGATGTGAGTGGTGTTTTGAGACAATCAAACTGGTAATTCTCTGATCTGGATGGATAAAAGCTGACACACAAGCACTGGCAAATCTGCCTTATTCATATCTCATTGTCATTTGATTTTTTTTTTTTTTATTCAATTTTATTGAGTGTTCCTGCTTACAATGAATTAGTATGCGCCTTAAGGCCCGTGATGTCAAAGCCGCACTGACAAAAAAACAGAGACATAGGTATATATGATATTTGGAATTATTCATTTTCTGACCTTATAGTACATTTCGGGAAACATTGTGGTATGGATGCAACATTATTCATATTCATCCGCATACCTTATTGTGGTTGTAATCAATGACTGCATTTTTTTTTTTCTCCGATCTTGTCCTGCCTGCAGGGGAATCCAGGACTTGCACAGGAAATAATTTTCCTCTGCAAGGTGTGCCATGAACGCTCTTCTTTTCTCAGTGGACCACGTACTGTACATGCCTTGCACAGTACATGTTCTTTGATCGCCGCCAGGTCAACTTGTTATAGCACAAGCAACCAGCCACCTGCGTACTGCTGCTAGCACTGAACAGCAGCACTGTGACATTTTGAAGAAATCATTGTAAGAACTAAATAGTACCAATCAGAAAGTATCATCACACTAATGCAATATTATTTGAAAACAAACAGATCGGGTGTAAATTTGTTACTTGTAAAAGTTAGCTTTTTTTACTTTTATTTTCTCAGTCTCATTCGCGCTGTCCCTTCCCTCCTGATCTGACCCCAACTAACTAACTAACAGCACCAGCATAAATTCTCAAGAGACGGCGGCATCACGACTCCAGGATGCTTTCGTTTTAGATGCTCATGCATTGCAATGGTGCTGTCGTGAAAAGAAAACTCTGATTTACAAAATCTGCAATCACCTTTTGTTTCTTTTTCAGTGAAGTGCTCCCTCACTTTAGGAAGTTTCTGTCTCAATTTTTTTCCATCTCTTTCCCCCTACTCTATCCGATTCGCCAATGCAACCACGTTTATTTTCCTCTACATTCTTCTTCTCCTCAGACTTGCTTCTTTGTTGGTAGGACTGTGTGCAGTCTTGACAAAAAATAATAAACAATACTGCCCACAGACGTTCATGTAGTCAATTGCAGTGACAAAAACCAATGTGGTTCTTTATGACTGGAGCCTCTATTAAAGGTTCTGTTTATGACGCCTCGACAATATAAATCAACGTTGATGATTTTTTGTAGTTGACGTCGTCAATTACATCAACTAATCGTTGCAGCCCAAACATTTACAAGACAAAAGACGCCGAAGGAGAGGTGAGAGCAGATTTAAGGTAGGCCGGATTTACAAGTTTTTTCGTAAGTTTTGGTAATTTTAGTGTTAAACTAGCAAAATACCGAAGTACTGCCTTAAAATTTAAATTAAGAAGAAAATTGAACCTTTTTAAACTGAAGGAAAATATACCAATAATTATTTGTTAAGGATCTCTTTGTATAGCACATTGTCTGTATGGCCCTCTGGTTGTAATATGACCAAGCTGTGTGCTGAGCTTACTCTTAAGCATGCAACGTACAGTTGGCCATGTGAACAGTAATCTTGTTTCAAATCTCACAGCTTGAATTGCTGCTGTCATAATCGGTCTTAGTTTCATGGTTTGTTTCAAGTACTTTAGTATTTGCAGGGCTTGTTGTGTTGAAGTGACATTCGGCATCTGTCTAGCATTGTAAGCATACAACCCGTTTCATCCATAACTTCACATCCAGCTTTTGAGAGTTTAAACATTCATAAACATCAAAGTGTCCACTACTGAAATCGTCACCTGTGCATCTAAGATGCTTAAGAGGCATTGGCGGTTGTCCAAAGGTGTAAAATATTTGGCCATTTCAGTACACATGAAATGACAACCGAACAATTCAGCAGCAGCCAACAACTCACATGCAGAACCATAGATGAAGGGCTTAAGCATTTCACTCTTACAGTGCTCCTGTGTAGTATAATTATATCCTGTACCATCATCAGTCCACACCTTGAACCTGTTCCTGTCATTCAATACATAAGACACAACGTTCCTCCGGATATCAAGAGTGAGCCTGATATGGCCGTGCAATATGTAACAAAGAGAATGGAAAAGGCAGGTGCCATCTCCGGGCATGGAAACCACTCGGTAAGTGACAGGTCTTTGATCGATGGTGATCACATCGATAGACATGTTAATGGGGGTACGGTTGGAACGATAAAGGAAATGAGTACCTGAACAATGTAAAGTAAGTCTAAAAAACCTACACAATAACTATAATCGCAATAAACGAATAAAATAGCAGAGAAGCCGTGGATTAAATAAAAAGGCTACAGTTATCAGCAGGGAGACGTGAATTCCGTGGCGAAACAAGGAAGGGAATGTACAGCCCGGAGCGACGGACTGCCTTATATAGGCAGGCAGCCAACAACGTGGGAGGCGTGAGGATGGGGGACCCAACGCCGCCTCACACGGTGACCGAACTGCAGGCTATGGATGTATATATGTACGTAAGTAGGATTTAGTTAGCGTTGGGAATCTGCGTACCAAATTTCTTGAAGATGGGCCAATAAGTAACAAAGATTGTTGAAAAGTTCAATATGGCGGCCGACAGTGGCATCATACCACCGAAAAAAATACATACATTGGTTTCGGTTAGCGCAGGGAAGCCGCCTATCAAATTTCGTGAAGATGGGGCCATAAATAAGAAAGTGCAACATGGCGGACGTTGTCGACCGTTATGACTGTTACACGTTGAATTTTGAAATGAAACCTGCTTAACTCTTGTAAGTAAGCTGTAAGGAATGAGCCTGCCAAATTTCAGCCTTCAACCTACACGGGAAGTTGGAGAATTAGTGACATTAGAAATTTCAATATGGCGGCCGACAGTGGCATCATACCACTGAAATAAGTACGTACTTCGTTTTTGGTTAGGGCAGGGAAACCACCTACCAAATTTCGTGAAGATGGGGCCTTAAATAAGAAATTTCAACATGGCGGATGTTGTTGACCGTTATGACCGTTACGCATAGAATTTCGAAATGAAACCTGCTTAACTTTTGTAAGTAAGCTGTAAGGAATGCGCCTGCCAAATTTCAACCTTCTACCTACACAGCAAGCTGGAGAATTAGTGACGTTGGAAAGTTCAATATGGCGCCGACAGTGGCGTCATACCACCGAAATAAGTACGTACATCGGTTTCGGTTAGCGCAGGGAAGCCGCCCACCCAATTTCGTGAAGTTGGGGTCAGCCTTCTACCTACACGGGAAGTTGGAGAATTAGTGTCATTAGAAAGGTCAATATGGCGGCCGACAGTGGCGTCATACCATCGAAATAAGTACCTACATCGGTTTCGGTTAGCGCAGGGAAGCCACCTACCAAATTTCGTGAAGATGGGGCTATAAATAAGAAAATTCAACATGGCGGACTTTGTCGACCGTTATCGACAGTTACGTGTAGAATTTCGAAATTAAACCTGCTTAACTTGTGTAAGTAAATTGTAAGGAATAAGCCTTCCAAATTTCAGCCTTCTATCTACACGGGAAGTTGGAGAATTAGTGATGAGTGAGAGAGTGAGTGAGTGAGGGCTTTGCCTTTTATTAGTATAGATATCTAGGATCAGTGGTAGCTGAGATAACCCACAGTGTGCAGTGTGTATGGGACAATTGAAAGAAGGTGTCAGCAGTATTGTGTGATCAAAGAATTAAGGCCAAGGTTAAAGGTAAGGTGTTTAAGACAATGGGTATGACCCGCAATGATTTGTGGAGCAGAGATCTGGGCAGTAAAGGGAGCACAGGAGAAGTTTGGTGTAGCACAAATGAGAATGTTGAGATGGATGTGTGGAGTTATAAAAAAGGACAGAATAAGAAATGAGACAATCAAAGGTAACAAAAGTGGAAGAGATATCTAGGAAGTGGTATGGACATGTGTTGAGGAGGTGCAGGACCGAGCTGTTTGGAAAACAGTTTTGGGACACTCATTACTTTAGAAAAGTATTTTATTTTATTTTCCACAATGGACTTCATTTTAAATTTTAATTTTTGGCTTTTCTGTGGTTGATGCACAGCATTTTTCACAGCATTTTATCCAAAAATTTCCACAGTAAACCTAGTCTGGAGACAATGAATGCTTCTTCTGCACAAAGAGAAAACTGTGTGATGAAAGATGCAGGGGAAATTTCTCCATGAAGATGTCACAGCAACAATCTTTTTGAAAAAGAGACTAAACTAAAATACCCACATTTAGAAGAGCTGCTCAGTCTCAAGAACATATAACAAAGAACCATCGTTATGTGGTGTACACTGTATCCCAAACACTATGGAATTACCTGATTACGACAACCCTTCCACCAATTTACAAAAAAAAAAAAAAAACATTGAATAAGTAGAATTTTAAACTAGCAGGGTGATTAAAATATGATATAAATGATAATCATAATTATTGGACTTAAAAACACAATATATTTCTTAATACCATTTATTGTTACAAAAGAAGCAGAGCATAGTTCTCCAAGAGGCTTCATTTTCAAAAAGGTATTCCCCTTCAGTGTGTAATACACATGTGAAATGCATTTAGAATACACTTTCAATCATTTGCTAATATGTGTATTACTCATTGGTAAATTTCTAATAGTTAGCAGTAATTTCCTGTTTAAGAACATGGGCACTTACAAAATGTTTGGTTTCACAATTTTAGCAAGGCTACAGCAAAAAGCTCCACACTAAGAATTGTAATGATGAGTACATTGGCACCAGCTTCACCCCCGCGCCTCGTAGGAACAACGACAACGCTGATGAAGACATCGACAGGTTTCAGCTTTGCAGGCAGGGGATCAAGGCTAGAACACCTCCAGCGGCACAGGCGAGCATTCAAATCCAGAATCGATTCGACCCTCTCCGCGTCCACAGTCTGCCTTCAACCCCGGGTGATGTAATCGTGGTAGGTGATTCCATTGTACGAAACCTGAATATCACGTGCCCTAATCAAAAATCCTTTGTTTCTTGTTTTCCCGGTGCTCGAGTTCGAGATGTGATGAGGCGGGCGCCGACCTTCTACCAGAAGCACAAGAGGGCAATTGGATCCATCATTCTACATGCCGGCGTAAACGACATAAGGCACCGAGAGTCAGAGGTTCTCAAGGCTGACTTCGCAGCACTAGTTGAAGACACGAAGGAGAGGACCCCATCCGCAAAAATCTTCATCTCGGGTCCACTACCTCTCGTCAGACGATCGCATGAATACTACAGTCGTCTGCTGGGTTTAAACAACTGGCTGAGAGGCTTCTGCGAGAATCAAGACATTGGGTTTATAGACAACTGGGATCTTTTTTGGGAAAGGCCGCGCTTCTTCAAGCGGGATGGACTGCATCCGAATAGATTTGGCGCCCGGGTCCTCTCCGAAAACATCGCTAAGGTAATTCGTCCATCTTGACTGTCTACTTCTACTGCTAACCCCTTACGTAATGCTACTGGTTTGATAGGACATAATGGCTTAACAGAGTCTTCCGTTAAAGTGCACATCATTAATAATCTAATAACAAATCTTAATGCACGTAAAAAATCTAGGCAGTGCGGCAAAACACCAATAATTTAATTGAAATTACTACTTCAGATCAACACTGCATTAAGACTATAAAACGGATTGTAGATTACATAAAAAGTACACACAGAGCGCGTTAACAAAAATAACTTAATTTTTGTTCCGATTACCAATAACACGCATAAAATTCAGCTCTGCCCTTCAGAAACATTAAATATGGCACTATTAAATGTTAGAGCTTTAACTAACAAGACATTTTTATAAACGATCTTATTAGTGATAGAAACATTGATTTTATTGCTAAATGAAACATGGCTTAATTCCAATGGGGCAGTTTTAATCGAATCTGCGCCTCGGATTACAGTTTTACTCGTGCCGACCGCCAGGGAAAAAGGGGCGGTTTGGCAAACATTTACTCGAGCGATTAAAATGTAAAGATGTTAGTTTTGGTAAATTTAAGTCCTTTGAGTATCTCGCCGTTGTTATTCATGGAGATTCTCACGTTCTAGTATTATCCGTGTATAGACCTCCTAAATATAACGTCTTTCCTTGAGGAATTCTCTGACTTAATGTCAATTTTAGTTACAAACTATGACACTCTTAATAGTCGGCGACTTTAACTTTCATGTCGACAATCAGTGTGACCAAAAGGTAAAGGAATTCATGAACCTCCTGGACTCTTTTGATTTGAGGCAGCTCGTAAATCAGCCTACACATAAAGCAGGTCATACGTTAGACTTAGTGATTACTAAAGGACTTAAAGTTGATATAAAGCAGGTCACTGATATCGGTCTATCAGACCATTTCCTTCTACTATTTAATATAGAAATAAAGATAGAAAACGCTCATGAGAAGCATTTTGTTAAAAACGCTTCTTTGACTCATCAGCAGCTTTAAAGCTTACAACTATTCTAAGCAATCAGTCCGTTTATAATGCCAGCTATAATAGCGAGGATAATGTAAATAGTAAAGTGGAAAACTTTAATTCTAAAGTAAGAACTGCTGTTGACATAGTTGCACCTGAAAAGACAGTTAAAAATCCTCTAGTACTGTTATTCCATGGAAGACCCAAAGAGTGTCTGATTTAAAAAGAACATGTCGTAGAGCTGAGCGTAAATGGAGGAAAACTAAACTAACTATCCACTATGAAATATTAAAAGTTAAAATAACAGAATACAATAACACTGTCCGTCTTGAGAGGCTGCTATTTCTCTAATATTATAAATAACAATGCTAGTAATCCCAGAGTCTTATTTTCAACAATTGACCGTTTGTTAAACCCAGGTAACACAAAGGAATGCCCCAGAATACTTCCAGTGAAACCTGTGAGAACATTGCTGTATTTTTCACTCAAAAAATTAATGATATTAGAGATAACATAGTATATCTCCCCAACACTGCAGAACCTCCAAAGCCCCGGTACTCCGTTATAAACAAATTAAATGCTTTCACCAGGATAGATTTACCTGAATTACATAGTATAATCTCTCAACTGAAACCCTCCACCTGCGTCCTTGACCCAATACCAACCAGGTTTTTCAAAGAAATATCAGGCGTCTAATTGACAATATTCTGGACATAGTAAATTGTCATTAGATACGGGGTCTTTCCAGACTGTCTTAAGACTGCTGTAGTTAAACCCCTTCTTAAGAAACATAATCTTGACCCCTCTGCCTTTGAAAATTTTAGACCCATTTCTAACCTGCCCTTCTTAAGTAAAATTCTAGAGAAGGCAGTCATTATGCAGTTTAAATGACCACCTAAATAAACATGCTATTCTTGATACTTTCAGTCAGGCTTCAGAACAAATCACAGCACAGAAACTGCACTTGTTAAAGTAGTAAATGACTTGGGTAAATGCAGACAGAGGCCATTTATCTGTTCTCATCCTCTTAGATCTGAGTGCTGCATTTGACACCATTGATCATAATATTCTTAGAAATCGCCTTAGTCAATGGGTGGGCCTCTCTGGCAGTGTCTTAAATTGGTTTGAATCCTACCTGGCAGGGAGAAAATTCTTTGTGAGTTGTGGTAATCAAATCTCAAAGACACATGATATCCGATATGGTGTTCCACAAGGCTCTATCCTGGGTCCGCTGTTATTCTCAATCTACATGCTTCCGTTAGGTCAGATTATCTCAGGTTACAACGTGAGCTACCACAGCTATGCTGATGACACACAGCTGTACTTATCTATAGCACCTGATGACTCCGACTCTTTCGATACACTAACACAATGTCTTACTGGTATTTCTGAATGGATGAATAGTAATTTTCTCAAACTAAATAAAGAGAAAACTGAAATTTTGGTAATTGGCAATAATGGATTCAGCGAGGTTATCAGAAATAAACTTAATGCACTAGGATTAAAAGTTAAGACGGAAGTAAAAATTTAGGGGTAACCGTTGACTGTAATCTGAATTTTAAATCGCATATTCATCAGACCACTAGGACAGCATTTTTTCACTTAAGAAACATAGCTAAAGTTAGACCTCTTATATCATTGAAAGATGCTGAGAAATTAATTCACGCTTTTGTTTTCAGTAGACTAGATTACTGTAACGCACTCCTCTCAGGACTACCCAAAAAGACATAAATCATTTGCAACGAGTGCAGAATGCAGCTGCTAGAATCCTAACTGGGAAAAGAAAATCCAACACATTTCTCCAGTTTTGATGTCACTACACTGGTTGCCTGTGTCATTCAGGATTGACTTTAAAATACTGCTTATGGTTTATAAAGCCTTAAATAATCTCGCTCCATCTTATATATCGGAATGCCTGACACGTTATATTCCAAATCGTAACCTTAGATCTTCAAATGAGTGTCTCCTTATAATTCCAAAAGCTAAACTTAAAAGAAGTGGTGAGGCGGCCTTCTGCTGTTATGCACCCAAAATCTGGAATAGCCTGCCAATAGGAATTCGCCAGGCAAATACAGTAGAGCACTTTAAAACACTGCTGAAAACACATTACTTTAACATGGCCTTTTTATAACCACTTTAACTTAATACTGATACTCTGTATGTTCAATTCTTCATAATAACTATTCATGGTGGCTCTAAAATCCGTACTGACCCCTACTCTCTTTTCTGTTTTTTTTTCCGGTTTTTTGTGGTGGCGGCCTGCGCCACCACCACCTACTCAAAGCATCATGATGCACCAACATTGATGGACTGAAAGCCAGAAGTCTACGTGACCATCATCATCAGGTCCTTCCATGAAAACGCTAAATACAAAGAGGACTGTTTGATTTATGTTAGGTAGATTGCCCAGAGGGGACTGGGCGGTCTCTTGGTCTGGAACCCCTACAGATTTTATTTTTTCTCCAGCCTTTGGAGTTTTTTGTTTTTCTGTCCACCCTGGCCATCGGACCTTACTCTTATTCTATGTTAATTAATGTTGACTTATGTTTATCTTTTATTGTGTCTTCTATTTCTCTATTCATTTTGTAAAGCACTTTGAGCTACATTTTTTTTTGTATGAATGTGCTATATAAATAAATGTTGATTTATTTCATAATGCATACAAGACCTAATTAAAAGTAACATGAAAAGCATAGTAAAAAAACTCCTTAATATTATATTGACATTTGTGCTGCATGTGTCTAAACACATATTTCAACTGAGCAAAAGATGGCAAAATATAAGTAGGTCTGCTTATCCCCCACTACCTATCCTACAGTTTCAAATTTGTAAATGTATTTCAGGGTTTTGCGGTACAATCACAAACTTTTGCAATAGCTGGAGTAATAGTGTTTTTCTTTGCTATTAACTGTGGTCTGACTTTGTAAAATTTTTCTCTATATTCTCTATGTAAAGTTTTTTTTTTAAAACTACAACCTTTTCTCTCCATTAAAGTGTTTGCTGTATCATAATATACTTACTCAATCCTGATATTCATCCATCCATCCATCCATCCTCTTCCGCTTATCCGAGGTCGGGTCGCAGGGGCTGCAGATTAAGCAGAGAGGCCCAGACTTCCCTCTCCCCAGCCACTTCTTCCAGCTCTTCCGGGAGAATCCCAGCATGCCCCCAGGCCAGCCGGGAGACATAGTCCCTCCAGCGTGTCCTGGGTCTTCCCCGGCCTCCTCCCGTTGGACGTGCCGAACACCTCACCAGGGAGGCGCCCAGGAGGCATCTTGATCAGATGCCCGAGCCACCTCATCTGACTCCTCTCAATGCGGAGGAGCAGCGGTTCTACTCTGAGCCCCTCCCGGATGACTGAGCTTCTCACCCTATCTTTAAGGGAAAGCCCAGACACCCTGCGGAGGAAACTCATTTCAGCCGCTTGTATTCGCGATCTCGTTCTTTTGGTCACTACCCATAGCTCATGACCATAGGTGAGGGTAGGAGCGTAGATCGACTGGTAAATTGAGAGCTTTGCCTTACGGCTCAGCTCCTTTTTCACCACGACAGACCGATGCAGAGCCCGCATCACCGCGGATGCCGCACCGATCCGCCTGTCGATCTCACGCTCCATTCTTCCCTCACTCGTGAACAAGACCCCGAGATACTTGAACTCCTCCACTTGGGGCAGGCTCTCTTCCCCAACTCTGAGAGGCACTCCACCCTTTCCGCTGAGAACCATGCTCGGATTTGGAGGTGCTGATTCTCATCCCAGCCGCTTCACACTCAGCTACGAACCGATCCAGAGAGAGCTGAAGATCACGGCCTGATGAAGCAAACAGGACAACATCATCTGCAAAAAGCAGTGACCCAATCCTGAGTCCACCAAACCGACCCCTTCAACACCCTGGTTGCGCCTAGAAATTCTGTCCATAAAAGTTATGAACAGAATCGGTGACAAAGGGCAGCCCTGGCGGAGTCCATCCTGATATTATATTCAATAAATCAATTATCTTTTCTTGATTTGTCAAGTACAGGCATTCCTAAAGTTTAATTCTGGGTCTAAAAATGACTAAAACTAAACAGCATCTTCTTGCCAAGGAACTTATGATTTCATAAAAAGATGTCCATTACTGTCTTGAGAGATCAGGACAAACTGGATCTAATCAGGATAGAAAAAGAAAAGCCCAGGTGCACAACAGAACAAGAGAATATGTATATTAAACCATGTAGATTGAGAAACATGTTTTACAGGTCCTCATGTGGTGCTCCCATGAAAAATAAACACCTCATATACTTATACCATTAGTATAGCAATATTTTAAAATCAATTTAATGGTCTTTATAAAAAAAATAATCAATTTCAGTCAAAAACATAAAATATTTTTCTTTATTCCAAACTTTTGTATTGTTGCACTGAGTATGGTAAGGTATGTTAAATGTATGTTGTTTTGCTTATGCACTATGTTTGTGATAGATAGATAGATAGATAGATAGATAGATAGATAGATAGATAGATAGATAGATAGATAGATAGATAGATAGATAGATAGATAGATAGATAGATAGATAGATAGATAGATAGATAGATAGATAGATAGATAGATAGATAGATAGATAGATAGATAGATAGATAGATAGATACTTTATTCATCCCAAGGGGAAATTCACATACTCCAGCAGCAGCATACTGATGCAAGTACAATATTAAATTAAACAGTAATAAAAATGCAGGTAAAAACAGACAATAACTTTGAATAATGTTAACGTTTAACCCCCACCCCCTGGTGGAATGGAAGAGTCGCATAGTGTAGGGGAGGAACGAACTCCTCAGTCTGTCAGTGGACCTGGACAGTGACAGCAGTCTGTCGCTGAAGCTGCTCCGGTGACTGAAGGTAATACTGTTTAGTGGAAGAAGTGGATTCTCCATAATTGATAGGCGCCTGTTGCTCTGCCAAAGATGTCAAACTGTCCAGATCCATACCTACAATATAGCCTGCCTTCCTCACCAGTTTGTCCAGACGTGAGGCATCCCTCTTCTTAATGTTGACTCCCCAGCACACCACCACGTAGAAGAGGGCACTCGCCACAACCGTCTGATAAAACATCTGCAGCAACTTATTGCAGATGTTGAAGGGCGCCAGTCTTCTAAGAAAGTATAGTCGGCTCTGTCCTTTCTTACACAGAGCATCAGTATTGGCAGACCAGTCCAATTTATCATCCAGCTGCACTCCCAGGTATTTACTGGTCTGTACCCTCTGCACACAGTCTCCTCTGATGATCACGGGGTCCATGAGGGGCCTGGGCCTCCTAAAATCTACCACCAGTTCCTTGGTTTTGCTGAGTTCAGGTGTAAGTGGTTTGAGTAGCACCATTTAACAAAGTCCTTGATTAGGTTCCTATATTCCTCCTCCTGCCCACTCCTGATGCAGCCCACGATAGCAGTGTCGTCAGCGAACTTTTGCACGTGGCAGGACTCCGAGATGTATTGGAAGTCCGATGTATATAGGCTGAACAGGGCCGGAGAAAGTACAGTTCCCTGCGGCACTCCTGTGTTGCTGAACACAATGTCAGATCTGCAGTTCCCGAGACACACATACTGAGGTCTCTTAAGGAGCCGAGGTTGGATGGTGCTGAAGGCGCTAGAGAAGTCCAGAAACATAATTCGTACAGCACCACTGCCTCTGTCCAAGTGGGAGAGGGATCGGTGTAGCATATAGATGATGGCATCATCCGCTCTTAAATTCTCCTGGTATGCGAACTGCAGAGGGTCAAGGGCATGGCGGACCTGTGGCCTCAGGTGGTGAAGCAGCAGCCACTCCATGGTCTTCATCACATGTGACATCAGAGCGACAGGCCAGAAGTCATTCAGTTCACTAGGACGTGATACCTTTGGGACTGGGGTGATACAAGATGTTTTCTAAAGCCTCCGGACTCTCCCTTGTTCCAGGCTCAGATTGAAGATACGCTGTAGAGGACTCCCCAGCTCCAACACACAGGCCTTCAGCAGTCGTGGTGATACTCCATCTATAGCCACTGCTTTGCTGGTACAAAGTCCCCTCAGCTCTCTGCTCACCTGTGCTGCTGTAATTGTGGGTGGGGATGTCTCTCCTATGCTGGTATCAGCAGAAGGATGGGTGGAGGGTGCAGTACTCTGAGGTGAGAGTGGCTTAGGGTGGTCAAACCTGTTAAAAGAAGTTGTTCATTTGGTTTGATCCTTTCACGTCTCTCTCAATGGTGGCACCCCACTTCGAGCTGCAGCCTGTGTTGATCTTCATCCAATCCCACACTTCCTTCATGCTGCTATTCTGCAACTTCTGCTCCAGCTTTCTCCTATACTGCTCCTTTGCCACCCTGAGCTGGACTCGGAGTTCCTTCTGCATGCGCTTGAGCTCATGCTGATCACCGCCTTTAAAAGCCCTTTTCCTCTGGTTCAAAAGGCCCTTGATGTCACTTGTAATCCATGGCTTGTTGTTAGCATAGCAGCGTACTGTTCTTACTGGAACTACAATGTCCATAAAGAAGTTGATGTAATCAGTTATGCAGTTACCAACCTTCTCAATGTTCTCACTATGTGACCCCTGCAGGATATCCCAGTCTGTAGTTCCAAAGCAGTCTCTCAAGAGCGTGCTCTGCCTCAGGGGACCACTTCCTGAATGAGCGTGTTGTTGTAGGTAGTTCCCTCACTCTTGGTGTGAGGCTGAAGCAGGACCAAGTTATGATCTGCTTTCCCAACGGCAGGCAGCGGGATGGCGCTTTATGCGTCTTTAACGTTTGCATACAGTAGGTCAATAGTTCTATTTCCCCGGGTGTTACAATCCACATACAGTGGAACCTCTAGATACAAGCTTAATTCGTTCCAGCACTAAGCTTGTATAGCAATTTTCTTGTATCAAGAACAAAACTTCCCCATTGAAAATAATGGAAATCCAGTTAATCAGTTCCGCACCCCCAAAAATATCAACATAAAAATCAATTTTCCTAACAAATAACACTGCTAAATAAGTGTGGATACACTTTGTCTGCTGAGTGTCATGTGATCATAACTGAGCTGATGGTTCTTTTCTCTCGTGCGCGTCTCCCTCTCCTTATCCCTCTGGCTCAGCTACCGTCCGCCCCCGTCCCCGTCCGCCTCTCCTCTCCTCTCCTCTCCTCTCCTCTCCTCTCCTCTCCTCTCCTCTCCTCTCCCGTCCTCTCCTCTCCTCTCCCTCTCCTCTCCCTCTCTCTCTGGTAAAGAAAAGCCAAGCAAAATTACACCTTTTATTGGCTAACTAAAAAGATTACAATATGCAAGCTTTCGAGGCAACTCAGTCCCCTTCTTCAGGCAAGATTTAATCAAAGCTTGCATATTGTAATCTTTTTAGTTAGCCAGTAAAAGGTGTAATTTTGCTTGGCTTTTCTCTACATTCATAATGGCTAACACGGTACAACACCCTAGTACTCCTGTTGAGGTCTCCTATTCTCCGTCTGCATGTCCGCAAAATTTTTGGATACGCTTATACAGCGAACTGCTACAGCGAAACAATGAAATCACAAGCGCACAAATGCATAGATCCTCACGCTACGGAAGAACAAGGAACACTGAGTGAACTGACGGGCTGGCAGTGTCAGCTTGGGTGAATCCCCGAGTCGAGGCGGATTGGGAATCGTGGCTCGTTACGCGAGCCAATGCTCGTATTTAGATCCGAATTTTTCGCTCATACTTTCCCTAATCTTGAATTGCTCGTATACAGAGGTGATCGTATCTAGAGGTTCCACTGTACTGGGATAAGGCAGGTAATGTTTTGTCCAGGTTAAAGTATCCAGCGATTACCACAAGCGCCTAGGGGTGCTGCGTTTGTAAGTTAGCAACTGCAGAATGGATAGTAGTTATTGGCATGAACCTTCTGTCAAAATGATTAATGACCTTTTAGCCCCGCCCCCTATGACACCATACCGGAAGTCCAGCCCCATCGCTCCCTGATGACGTCACACCGGAAAGTCCCGGCCCCTCCATGTGACCTAGCCCCTCTCCTTTGGCACAGCCCCGTGGTGGCGGATTGGTCAAGGGCCCCCTGTCCCCACCCAGACTCCGCCTTGAACCCTCCCCCTCCACCTGATTTGTTCTCCTTACTGTCGAGGGCCGTTTGATGGATGTCTGCACCGTCGTGGAACCTGCCCTGCACCTGCTTGGTTCAACAAACGGTCAATGGTCAGTTTGATGGATGTCTTCCCCCTGCTTGAACTCACCACTGACATACCACACCCCCTCCCCAGGACAAGCCCAGGCATGTTACAGCCTTTACCTCGACAAGCCCAGATATGCCCGGGGTCTGCCTTGGCCTCTACCCCCTCCCTAGTACAAGCCCAGGCATGCCCGGGGCGTGTCCTGACCAGTCCAGGCAGATTGTCACCTCGGCCCTGCACCAGCCCGAGTACGTTCCCATCCATACCCTGCCGACCTGAAGGGCCTGCCTCGGCCCCGGTGAGGCAGCACCTGACGGTCGGCCTCCCCACACTTCCCAGTCCCCCCACATTTCCCTGCCAGTTCTGAAAGGGCGGTATAAAAAGCGAAGCATTTTATTCTATGATTTTAATCTGAACACAAAATTAAAATATCTCATCTTTGCTTTATGACTTGTGGCTCCAGGCTTTTTTCCATCTCACAGACAGATTCTTTTGTCATCTTGCCACAGCAATAGGCACATCCAGAGTGAAAGAAATGAGGCACACTGACACCTGCTCACAGGGGCTGTCAGGTGGATGAGAGCAGGTCTCGGTGTGCCTCATTTCTTTCTCTTTGGATGTGCCTATTGCTGCGGCAAGATGACAAACTATTAGATCAAAGACACGGTCTGAGTCAGTCAATGCGATCTCACACTGTTTCGGCCCCCCGGGGTCAGGCCGCACTTAACCGCCGGCTTCCCAACACTTCCCAGCCACTTCTTAAAGAGCGGTATAAAACAGCCAAGCATTTTGTAAAGATTCCGACCGGGAAAATGGAATCTAGGACCAAGGTCCCAGCATTCTAGCCGGGCGTTACCTTATAGCCTCTCCTGCTTTGGGTAAGAACCCCTGTATCTATTATTTAAAATATCTATCTCAACTTTGCCTGATCTAAGCCAAGCTGCCTGCCCCATACCCCAGAAAATCCTAGAGAGAATCACAGAGAGAAAGACCAAATGACATGGGGGTGAGACATGCTTTGAGCCCCCTGACAGCCCCTGAGAGCATTTCTCGGTCTGCTTTTAACAGACCCCGTGCAGCAGGCCCTGCTCTCTCTTTACACACAGAAAAGGTCAAATCAGCTGTTGCCTTCACAGCGCTGACACAATGGGATGGTCTCCCCTCCCCTCCCAATAACCCCAGGTACAGTACAGAGCGCTCCAGTACCTGTGTAATCTATCAACTCGGCAGACCACCTGCAGCTAGTGTATCTTTTCACTTAAGTTGTGCAACTGCCCCAGGCCGCTTAGGAATTCTTTCAGGCCCTTTGAAGCCGGCAGGGTCATTTTTCATCTCTTTTGATGCTCGTTGGGATGGTCTTTCCCTACTCTCCCGATAACCCCAGGTACACAGCACTCCAGTGCCTGTGTAATTTATCAACTCTGCTGATAGGGTGGAGCTTTTTAGCATCTCACTTCAGCTGTGTGTTGTAATCTCCAATACAAAATGCACCCAAGCCGCTCAGGAAATTTTTTTTCAGGCACTTTTCATCTCTTTTGTAAAAAAAAAAAATATGCTGATCTAACGAAGCTCAGGGATTTTAAGATCAACCTGTAGCTGTGTCACTCACGCTCTGGTATGAGCGATGTTCAGATCTAAACAGACCCCTAAGATCTGACGAGAAATATGAAATTTCTGTCTAAACAGAGAAAAGACAGCTGTTTTAAAATTACTCAAGATGCACAGAGTACCTTTTGAGCCGGCCTGTTGCATAAACTGCCCGAGTAAATTGACTGGCAGATCGGGCATATCTGTGATTATAAATGACCGTTCAAACTTGAAAAAATTGCTGTGCTGTCCTATATATAATAACACCGCGACTAGATCTCATTATCACATGTTGGAAACCGCTAAGAAAAAACAAGATGGATTTCTCTGACAATGGTTTGTCTTCATTTTAATGTTACTTTGTAATTTGTAATGGATAAAATTCATATTAACATTCTTCATACTGCCTATTTTTGCAGAAGCCATTGTCCCGGAAGATCACGGTAAGCATTATTTTTGATTATTATTATTAATCCCTATTCATAACTATTATACGCGCTAAAGGAGCATGTATTAAAAATGTTAGGTCTGATTCCTTATGTTTTTTCCTTTAGATGTATATATCGAAACTGAGTCAGGAAATGGTAAATCATTTTTACAAATATTTTGCTTAAAATGTGCATGGGTTGATTATCTGAGCATGCTTATGGGAGTTTCATGGTTTGATTATCTGAGCATGCGCGAGTTTACTGTGCATTTTGGGTATACTGTATGTCGGTTGTGCCAGTATACATGAATCATGTTTTATTTAAAAAATAACTTATGGCTGAATCCTTTATTTATTTTTTCTAGAAATTTATATTCAAAAAGATTCTTCGAGCCATTATGATGAAATAGGTAAGAATATTTTTAAAATTGATAAGGTGTTTACAAAGTTCCTACCGGTGCTTATGTGCGCAGTCCTGCTTATTGTTTACAAAGTTCCTACGGATGCTTTGTGTGAGATCATTCGCGTGAGCGCGCTCATGCCTGTGATTACGCATGCTCTTGTACTATAGGCGCTTTCATTGTAAATAAGAATGTAAAATGTAATTATTTTAATTTAGAATTGTCGAACCCAAAGTCTGCAGGGTTTTTAGACGCATTGTGTGTTGTTGAATCATAGGGGAAATGAATATTATAACATGTTCCCGTATTTATGAGGCCCGGATGTCTAATTTGGAAAAGTTTCCGTCCACCTTAGTGTACGGAGTCTACGTGCACTTTGTTACAAATAGCCTATCATCTGCCAGAGTCGGTCTAGCCACCATAAAACAGAATTTTTTATAGTAACGTGCTTCTATAGGTCTGAACTGGGAGTGAAAAGGGGGTTGTCGCGTATTAAAACATCCAAAGTTATTTATCTTCATGATCTGCCTGTGTGTGTGTGCGTGTCTGTGTCTAACGGTGTTTAACCTGTTATTTTAAAGAGCGTATTCATTTTGTTTGCGCTGCGGCAGGCAATGTTATTTTAAAGAACTTATGCTATTTTGTATGTGTGCCTTTGTGTGTGTTTGTGGACTGTTATTTTAAAGAGCATATGCATTTTGTTTGAGCTACGGCAGGCCATGGGCTCGGGAATGTTATTTTAAAGAACTTACGCATTTTGTATGTGTGCCGGTGGGTGTGTGTGTCTGGCCTGTTGTTTTAAAGACCATATACATTTTTTTTTTTGTAGATGAAAATCCTTTACAGAATGAAACAGTTTCTTAAAGGGAATCCCCTGAGTTGTACAACCTCAGTAAGTGTCATTTTCAGTTTATCCAAGAAAAGCAGGGGTACAGACGTATCTCCAGATTTTGTAAAATGAGGTCTTTAACTGAAAAGGGCATACTTTTATTTTCAGGCTCTCCTGGCGTTTTAACGCAGTTGTTGGACAGTTCAGAAAATCTAACCCTCTACCGTAACGCGGCTCTTGTTATTCCCTGAACATGAACAGAGAACAGAGGCTGCAAGAGCTGACTGAAAACCTTGGCCTGTTACTGCAGCAATTTGTAGAATCTGAGGTTCCCATGTACAATTTCAAACCCGATATGTGCTTATATTTGATGAATCTGTATGCTTTATACATTGTTCTAATCCGAAATTAAAGGATAGGTTTAATATTACTTTTTTTGCATGAAAAATAAAATTGACTGCAAATTACTATTATTATTATTATTATTATTATTATTATTATTATTATTATTATTCTCTGTGATCATAACTGTAACCTTAGATTAAAATTAGGTCATGCCTGAAAACGGGTCTAGCGGCAGCAGTGACAGTGACCGCAACGTCGGTGATACAGACAGTGAGTGTGAATATCCTGCAGGGCGTAAAGGTAGAAAAAGACCGTCCAGTGAAAAGCTGAGACTATTAAAAGAGATGTTTGATAACCTCGAATATTCTATAAAGCCCCCTAAAATCCCCACCTCTCCACGATCTCCTGAAGTTGTTTAATCACCATTCCCCGTAACACATCCGATCGACAATTTTGACCTAATTAACAATTCACTCCAGGTTCTAAATTCTGATGAAATAGCCGTAGTTAACGCTTTGCTAGAGCTTTTGAAGAATACCTCTTCTGAGGCCAGAACGTCTTCAGTCCCTTCACCACCGCCTAATGCCCTAGACACAAATGTAATATCCCCACAACCTTGTACCTCTGGGTTCTAACGTACATCATGTACATCAGGTACCTCAGGGCCCAGTAAGGCCCGTCTTCAACACTCGCCTGTTGAGGTCTTAACAGAGTCGGGTAATTCACCCCCGCATCCTCAGATGGGACCAGGAGTGACTAATTCGTCCGGGATAAACTTGAGCCTCGAAACCAACTCTCCACAGCCCTCTACCTCGCATACGGAGAATCCTTCGTCTCCAGAGCCATCAGTAAACTCTCCACAACCCTCTACCTCGCATACGGAGAATCCTTCATCTTCAGAGCCGCCAGTAAGCTCCCCGCAACCCTCCACCTATTGATTAAATAATTTGTCTATCACGGAGCATCCAAAATTTAACAATATCGAAATTAGACACGGCTTCAATTTCTCTGAGGCCTACACACTTAATTCATTTGCCGAAGTATTTCATCATGTGCATGAGACCCTTCAGCAAATTTTAGACAGTTTTACAAGCATTTCGAATCATCAGGATCTAGTGCAACTAGAATTACTTGCCGAATCTCTCAGCCCCAGTGTTTTTTCCCTAACCCCGGCGGGCATGCTTTCTGTCGAGGACTTTTTACATCAAATTGAGTTACTTCTCCAGAGTCACGCCACTATTTTAACCGATTCCAGTCTGACGCTAATCGTTCAGGTAGTCAGGGTTCCGGCTGGGGGCTCTAGGCGCAAAGCATGTACCCTTTTCAACGATATAATCATTCAAAAGAAATGGAAGCACCTATAGATCTCCTTCAACCCGGATGATCAGTGCTGTTTTGCCAGGGGATTGACTGGCTGTATTAAGCGACAGGTTCAGAAACAATCAGAAATTCTGTGAACAAGAGGCTTGTCAACTGTACGTCAGGGTCGGGTTATCAACGGATCAGAAAGTAACGTTTTCAGATGTAGAAAAATTTGAGAGGCTCATAAATATTAAAATTATCGTCTGGTACCGGGAACCAAACACTAGCGCTATATTAAAATTTGAAGCGTCCCAGGGCCGAAAACCAAAGACGGCGTTCTAGTTTTTGCACCGTGAGCATTATTACAGTATTTTGAATCTAAAAGGCTTTCTGGGATTTAACTACATCTGCGATTTCTGCTACACGGGATATTCTAACCCGTCACGACATCGTTGTGAGCAGCACTGTAACGCCTGTTTATCTACAGACTGTCGATGGGTTGATGGGGAGGCTTTTCGATGTACCGATTGTCATCGTTCCTGTCGATCAAGGTTTTGCTTCGAACTCCACAAAAGGCCCGAGTTATAAAATTGGTAAGACTCAGGCTTTGAAGGCTGAGACGGAAACCCTGAGGATGACCTCCGTCATTTCAGAGTCTGTGACTGTCGAAATGTGGAGAGCACTAAAAGCTTCAAAGAATGCCAAGGTTTGCTCATCCGTCTGGATCCAGTGATTAACAGGTGGAGTATTTAGGGTAAAAGGGAGGGGCATGGCGTAGACTATAGTTGGGTTTCCCTTATCATCGCCATCTGATTCTACCTATGTTTCACACAACTTGGTCCGACCCACGTCCGCCGCTTCAGCTTCAAGAAACTCGGGCAACAAACATCTTTTAACACCGCAGATCCAACGCTTCGCTGGGACCTCGGTCCTAGATTCCATTTTCCCAGTCGGAGTCTTTACAAAATGCTTGGCTGTTTTATACCGCCCTTTCAGAAGTGGCTGGGAAGTGTTGTGAAGCCGGCGATTAAGTGCGGCCTAACTCCGGGAGGCCGAAACAGGGTGCGATCGCACTGACTGACTCAGACCGTGTCTTTGATCTAACAGTTTGTCATCTTGCTGCAGTAATAGGCATATCCAGAGAGAAATAAATGAGGCACACTGAGACCTGCTCTTATCCACCTGACAGCCCCTGCGAGCAGGTCTCGGTATGCCTCATTTCTTTCTCTCTGGATGTGCCTATTGCTGCAGCAAGATGACAAAAGAATCTGTCTGTGAGATGGAAAAAAAGCCTGGAGCCACAAGTCATAAAGCAAAAATGAGATATTTTAATTTCGTGTTCATATTAAAATCATAGATAGAACAAAATGCTTCGCTTTTTATACTGCCCTTTCAGAACTGGCAGGGAAGTGTGGGGAGGCCGACCGTCAGGTGCTGCCTCACCGGGGCCGAGGCAGGCCCTTCAGGTCGGCAGGGTACAGATGGGAACGTACTCGGACTGGTGCAGGGCCGAGGCGGCAATCTGCCTGGACTGGTCAGGACACGCCCCGGGAATGTCTGGGCTTGTGCTAGGAAGAGGCTGTAACATTCCTGGGCTTGTCATTATTTATGGGGGGTTGATGTTTTGAGTTCAAGCAGGGGGCACACATCCATCAAACTGACCATTGACAGTTTGTTGAACCAAGCAGGTGCAGGGCGGGTTCGACGAGGGAGCAGACATCTATCAAATGGCCCTTGACAGAAAGGAGAACCAATCAGGTGCAAGGGGAATGGGTTCAACGACGGGGCAGACATCCATCAAACGGCCGTTGACAGAAAAGAGAACCAATCAGGTGGAGGGGGAGGGTTGAAGGTGAAGTCTGGGCGGGACAGGGGGCCCTTGACCAATCCGCCCCCATGGGGCTGTGCCAAAGGGGAGAGGCTAGGTCACGTGAAGGGTCCGGGACTTTCCGGTGTGACGTCATCAGGGAGAGACGGGGTGGGACTTCCGGTATGACGTCATATGGGTGAGGCTTAAAGGTCATTAATCAATTTGACAGAAGGTCCATGCCTATAACTACTATGGATGATGTCACCCGCTATCTCCGCATTTGCCCGAGGAGGGATGTAAACAATAACAACAATGATGTGTCCACCTTGTATTGACATAAAGAGCAAGCCCTCCTCCTTTCTGCCTCCCGCAGGTATTTGCATCTCTGTCCGCTCTAACTGTGCTAAACCCGGGTAGCTCCACGTTAGCATCTGGGATGGTAGTTATTAGCCACATTTCGCAAAAACACAACAAACTGCATTCTCCGTAGGTTCTGACATTTTCACCAGTGCAGCCAGTTCGTCGATCTTAGTTGGTAATGAGTTCACATTTCCCAGGATCACAGAAGGCACTGTAGGTTTGTAGCACCACTTCTTTGCTAGCCGCTTCGTTTTTAACTTAACTATAAAAGTTGATTTGAGTTCCTAAAGACACAAGTATCATGTTCCATCAAAAACTTTACAATATTTGTTCTTTTGGACTCTGAATACAGAAAATATAGGTTATATTCTTGCAATGTTACCCTGAAAATTTTAAAGAGAACACTTAAATTCATCCAATGTAATGATCAGAGTGCAACCATTAGAAGTCATATCCATTACACAGCTAGCAAAACAATTTATTAACAAAATACTAGGTTCCGTGGCAATACATATGACAAATCAACAGAAAAAAAATTTTCATTGACTGAAATTTGAAACAATCTACACCATTTTTAGATTTAACAAAAAAAACTATAAATAAACTCGGCTAACCTGTTCAATGCGATGACGTGTTTGAAGGAAAGGATCATATCTTGCTCGAATTGCTCTCATTGAAGTTGGCTATAAAACAATATTGTTAAATTATTTAAAAGTTCTCCTAATTCTCATTAAAAAACCATTATCCACAATAAAATGTTTACAATTTTAAAATTACCCAATTTTAAATATTTATATATTGAGTTTAACCATCATTTTCTGCATAGACTCAGATGGAGAAGTTGCTCCCTTCAAATGCTGCACTACAGCAGATTCTCAGATATTTTTCTTTTTTTGTTTTTAACAAAGAAATAAATAGAGATAAAGAACATTTACATTTATTATTTAGCAGACAGTGCAAATACTTAAGCAATGAAAATTAGGTAATGTAAATCATAGGTGCAGAAAGTGCTGCAAATAGGAATGGAATGCTCCTGCATTTTCTCTTCTAATACCAATTCCATTACCTGTACATTGGATGAAGCAAATGTTAATCTGAGCCCAGTGCTTTTTTATTTAAAATGAATGTTACAAGAATTCAACAGAAACATCTATTAAGAATTAATATAATTTGATGATCAGTCACATCTGGCTGATGCCCAATCTGTTTAAGGCGATTATCACTTCTGAACTAATCCATTATATCATTTCAGTCCACCCTAACTCAAACATCCTCTTCTAGATATCAAACAATCTGAAGTTTGTCATTAGAAATATTATACAGATAATTAAAAATTATTCATAAGGAATTTAAAATTATTGGAAACAATATTGGCTAAAGCAGCAGAGAGGACTATGAGTTATGTTTAAATAATTTGTTAAAACAATGTATTCTGATTAGCCATTAACCTTCAAATGGCAACATAAAGTGGAGATGTACCCTATAATATAATGCACCTAAAAATGTGCTTCTGATTTTTTTTTTTTTTTTAATATTGTAATTCATTCATGTATTCTTTATTGAATTTAACTTTCTTAATTCACATTAGCGCCTAGCGAGTCAGAGCCTATCCCACCAGTATGAGGCATAAGATGTCATACAAGTACATCTGAGGATCACTTATTTGGCTAATCCTTGGTAAGCAAGCAATAGCACCCCAGGATGAGAGGGAGTGCTGTCGCTAATGGCATAGTCTTTCTGTCCACATAGTAAAGAGAAGATGCCCAATGAAGGCAACTGACTATGCCCCTTCTGGTCGGCAGAATATATATTCAAGACGGTCACAGAATGTGGTATCTTATTGTGGACTAATGCTCGACAAATACTGAGCTCCAATCCAAAACTTAAAGACACTGCGAGACTGGTGAAAAAAAACTTTTATGTGATTAATATGCACCACTGATCATTGTTAAGGTTTGTTTTTATTTGCTTGATTATATATTTATTTGTATCCAGTATAATACCTTGCACAACCACAAAAGCAACAAAAGTGATAATTGTTCTCATACACTGATGAGCCATAAAAGCACACATGGAATTTTATTATTTTATTTTTTCATTAAATTGCTAAGTGATGCACACTAATTATGGGTGCATTATATTTTAAAATTCTTTTGAACCTGAGCTGCTGTTTTAAGTTATAACTAATACTGGTAACTGGAGTATGAGTAGTCTGTGTTTTAAGATAACTGAGGTTTGTGCAGAGATAATATGAAAATTAAAGCTTTTCTCCTTATTAATGTTCTTTACAGTAAATGCTTGTGGTGATTATTGAATACAAAGGCATATGTGGCTTACCTTGTTATTTTCAATAAAGCAACATTATTATAGATGCTGAGTATAAATGAGACAAACATAGGCAGCTAGTGATATGCTGCATAAAAGGGTCTCAAGGTTAAGCTGAAAACAAGGGCATATGCAGGCAGACTTAATACCAAATCAGGCAAATACAATATAGCTATCAAAACCAAAGTTCTGATAAGGAAGGAAATAATCAGAAAACATTTCTGTTACAAGAGTGGACTTTCTAAGAACAGAAGTACATTTACATATGAACTAAAAACCAGGCTACTGATTAATGTGTTGGTATTCTTTATAACCTACTGAATTTGACTAAAACATGTACATTTTAGCATAATTCAGAATATTTTTGGGGGTGGCAACGAACTCACATTTTGCAGTGACATTGCTGCAGCAAGACAAAAAGAATTGTCATTAAAAAGATAATGGCTATGTTGGTTGGGTGGGGGAGGAATGGGATGCCTCCAAATAAACTGTAAGCAAAGACTCAAACAGAGGACAGTGAAGAGAGATAATTGTTGTTATTTTATGGGTGACTTGTAACCCTTGATTTACATACTGTATATGCTTTTGGAAAGTATCATCGAGCATTTAATACTTCTTCTTTTTTCTTGATAAGAATCAAGCTTTATAAGAGTTTGTGAGAACTATGGTGCTTAATTCTATTGATCATATTTAACAGCATTATTGTTATAAGCGGATATCTGGTCTTGTTCTGTCACTGCTCCGCCTTGGGTACTGAGCAAAATGAACTAATTAAAAACATATATTCAGAGAATGGAATCCAAGAACTGTAACAATCCATCTGATTACATGCTTAAGGGTTGAGGGTGAGGTCACCTTGGTGTCTGGATGGGGACTCACAGATAAAGTGCCATGCCAGATAAATGGGTAAGTAGCTCTTAGGTGAGACAAATGGAAAGAAATGACTGCTGTGATTAATGTTTAGCTTTAAATCCAAAAGAAAATTTTAAATTACTATAATCATTCTATATAAAAGCGGTCAGGATTGTCCTTCCGTCCCGTGAGTGCTACGCAGGCGCGGAGTTTCACACACACATTTTGCAATGCACGATGGGATTTGTAGTTTCGTTTTTCCAGGTAAAAGATGATTTTCTACTCCAGACTGTGCGATATCTTCTTCTTCTTTCTTACTATATAAAAGTATATTCTGCTTATCACAGACTTACTACTTGCAGCTTGCGGTACGAAGCAACATGATGTGAGCAGAGTTCTGGTGCTCCCATCATTCCCTTGCTTTTGTATGCGATGCGCTGGAAAAATAGTCAAAATTATGTCTCTGGAAATAATTAATGTTGATGTAGTACAAATGCCTCACCGCGTAGTAAATATCAGGGAGGTTCAAAAGGGCGACTTTAATATAGAAAAAAAGTTTAGATTTCATCACAAAAATAACAGAAACTACGAGTATTAAAGTAATACCGCTCAAATGCAATATAACCAAATTAATGAGTTTGTATAAAATATCAAATTGATCTACATATTGAATTGCCTTAAGAAGTGGTCAACTTAAAAGTCGGTTGCCTTAAAAGGCGGGTCAGCCTAGTAATATTATAAAACATGATATTTTTACAGAATTATTTCTTTATCCATTTTTCAATTTTGTGCTAAGAGGTAATTTATCTAATTTTAATAACAAAAAAAATGACAAATCGTATATGGTTATTAATATGCATGTAAGTCAGATTTTACACAAACTGAAGACATGTTACTGTGGTGAACCATTTAACCATCAGTACACTATTTCCATTATGTTCATATGATTCATGTGCATTCTGCATGATGGTAATTAATGAAGAAAAAGCCCATGTACACTATGTTTCTGTAAAACATGCCCATTTAAAAAGATACAGATACTATTACTATTATTTAAAAGATATAGTGAACTTACAAACTTGTTTCCTATCCACAGCACCACCTTTTGCTTCCCATATCTCTCCCATTAGAAGGCAATGGTTCAGTACCTGGTTTCCTTAATTACTGTATGTTTTTCAGAATGCATGCTTTTAGACTGCAAAGTAAAACCTAACATGTAAGAAAAGAAACTAGACAACTACCACATTTTTCTGTAATCAAATAACTAGTGGCCTGTTCAATCCAAAGGAACAACGCCTATGTCAGAAGCATCAGAGAAACAATAGGAATCAACCCTGAAAAAAGTGCCAGTCCATTAGAGAGCACATTTAGAACTCCCTTCAGAATAACCGGTAGCTTGACAAGCTCAAGTAAGCAAAGAGCTAAATAAGGAATGTAATTATATCCACAAAAATGAATTGTTCCCAGGCAACTTACAATTATTATAATTACTGTGTGGTTTGGGAACAGCAAAGCCCATGAGTGTAAGATTCTGCCGCGCATAGTGAGGACAGCTGAGAGGATCATAGGGGTCTCTTCGATTCTTACTTCAATCTAGTACATTTTTCAGATTTGCTGTCTCTATAGAGCCTTTGTCATTTTAGAAGACTTCTCTCACTCGTTACACATACCGTTTGACCTTCTGCCATCAGGTAGAAGACACCACAGAATTAGGACCAGCATAGCCAGGTCCTATAACAGCAAAAAACTGTCAGACCTCTGAACTCGTACATGTCATCCAGTAGATTATCCCTATAACATTCCCCCAATAAGGTACTGTCACTTTACACTTTACCATGGATATTGAGCATTGTTCAAGCTTTATATTCCTGCATCTTTTGTTTGGTAACATTGTATTGGTGCACTGAATTTGGTAATGTTATGGTGTATGTTAAATGTGTGTTGTTTTGCTTATGCACCAGGGATTGTAAGAAACAAAATTTCGTTCAACCATATACTATGTATGTGTATGAATGTCAATAAAAGTTGAGTTCCTAAAGACACGGGTATCCTGTCCCATCAAAAGCTTTGCAATATTTGTTCTTTTAGACTCTGAATACAGAAAATATATAATATATATTCTTACAATTTTACCCTTAAAATTTAAGACAACACTTAAATGCCTCCTCAAATAACATCGCAAATATTAGAGTTGCTGATTTCTATATAGAAGTCATCACCATTAACAATTACCTCATAGCCTGTGTAGGACTGTGTTGAATATTCAAAGTCAGAATCGGGGCCACCAGGACAGTACCTGAAATTCACAAAAAAAAGCACACAAATTGGAGAAATGTGAATATTTTGTGCAATTTTAACCATGACTAGCTAAAGGGAACCCAAAGGCTAAAACCCCCTGACAGGACAGAAGCCTGTCCCATCAGTTGAGGTATTTAAAGCACAGCTTAACCCTCAGTATTTTAGCATTAGCATACTCCGTTTAGCGTTGCTACTAAGGCTGTTTCAAAGTACTCTTTAAATTATGACTTTTCCATTTCCTTTTTGTTCTTGGTGTCCTTGATGGCACTTGGTCTATCTTAGAATAGATGCACCATTTCAGAAATCATCTATTCACTTGGCTGTTTTTTGCTGATTTTTTTCAGAATGCAGTTGACCAGGCATAGTTAGAATTTAGAGTTAACCAACCCTGTACATATATAATTGGTTTACAAATGTTGGCAAGAATGAAACTCATTTATAGCATAATAGCACAAGCACAAAAAGTCAGAACTTGCACTGAAAATTTCTCTTAATTGAAATATAGCAAAAATGCATAATCCTTTATTACTTATTTTACAGAAAATCACTGTGCTTTAAATCACAAAATAAACAATTTAAACTTAAATAAACCCTGGGTGTGTAACGTATGTTGACCTTATGAGGACAGTAGAGAACTGTGATGAGAACAGTCCATTCAGCCAACTAGTCTGTCCATCTATTCCATTCAATTGTCCAAAATTATTGACTGTTCTTTTACTACTAAACTACTGAAAAAATTTGTTGGGATCATCTTTTACCTTTTCTGCAATATTTTTCTATAAATATCTTTAGCCCTCCTAATATCCTTTATAACAGTTGCTCTTACATGCTTACAATTTGTACTGGTTCTACTAGTCATACATGCCTAATACAATTTTTTTTTTTTTTTTCTAACTTCCTTTTTAGGTCCCTTTTTTATCGCTCTCAATTTTTTACATAATTTCTTACTGCTTCAGTTTTGGGATGAACTTGCCCAGCATTACATGTAAAACACGCTTTTTCTTTATGAGGCTTTGCTAAATCTACTTGAAGTCTGCCCTACTGGCAGAAGCCACCTACCAGAGTAGACGAGACAGGCAAATGTTAACAAAATGGTAGATTTAATTCACAGTTAAAAAACTTCGTTATCTGTGAAATTTACAATCAAATTTACAGTCAAAAGTATATGGTTCAAAAGAAAAAAAAATGCAGTCCCGAGTAAAAAAAATTCTTTGTGAGAAAAATCGCAAAACCAAAAACAAAGAAAAAAACAAAACAAACAATGCTACCCTGATAGTTATTCAGTCCATAAAGGGTTATTAAGAACCTTTAAAAACAACAAAAACAATCTCAGGAGTCTTCTTTGGTTCACTGAAGACTCAATTTGATCCTTAAGCACCAACCAGCTGCTCAATCACCAGCCCCTTCTAAGTCTGGTGTGCCTCACATACACTAAAAGTCTTTCCAAGACATTGTGACTGATCAATCCCATCCTTATAAAGAAGGCTCAATAGACCACATTCACACTTCCAAGTTCATAAACTCTGAAACGGTCTCTTGCTGGGGTCTTATATATTTGGTTATATCACAACAATGTCTGAAACCAAGTTTAAGAGTTTCTGTAGTATTCCTTTTCTGTTCTACTTAGAAACTAAAACAAACATATCAGAGTTTTCACAACAAACCAGTTGATAAAGGGGAAAAGAAGAAATGGACTCACGAAACACTGAACCTTCTTTGTTTCTTATTGCAAGTAAATCAAGGTAGTTCTTTTGCATGTAGTCTGTATTTTAATAGAATGACTACCTTCCATCTGTACAACGTAAGCATCTAAAAATTGGAGCTGACCCTTCCAGCTTTAAATGGAACAGCTGGGGAGATGGGATTCAAGGACGGCTTTCTGTGTAAGACTGGGCAAAAAGTCGTTGGGTATAATGATTTATAAAGTAATCTTTATTAAAACTCCACTGTACCACTTATGTGACTAATAAAGAAACCGCAATCAAGAGCTAATTCAAATCTTTTACTGATATACAATACTTGCATTGGGTAAATTAATTTTTTTTTATTGTTTTATGCATTAACTCTGTTAATACATGCTCTGTATTGTGCTGGAGAACTGTGCTGTACAAGTGGGAAATGGGGGAAGGCATTTCCAATGTGGAAAAAATTTTAAAAAATAAAAGCGTGTGTCCTACGTCTGTCTGTGTCGGGTTTGGACGGCAGGAGCACCCTCTGCAGGGCACAAGAAATAAGTAATATACAGTGAACCCTCGTTTATCACGGTTAATCCGTTCCAGACTGTACCGCGATAAATTAAATTTCGCAAAGTAGGATTCTTTATTTATAAATCGAACATTTTCGCAGTTAGAGTATAGAAAACCTGTTTACGACCTTTTAAATACGTTTTTTAACATTATTAGAGCCCTCAAGACATGAAAAAAACACCCGTTGGTCACCATTACACGCGTAGTACCCAATATATTAGACAAAATAAGAGAAAATAAGACATAGTAGACGTTACAAATATAATATTACTAGCAGAATACCCATGCTTCGCAGCAGAGAAGTAGTGTGTTAAAGAAGGTATGAAAAAGAAAAGGAAAAATTTTAAAAACGTAACATGATTGTTAATGTAATTGTTTTGTCATTGATATGAGTGTTGTTCTCATATCTATATACAGTATATATATCTATATATATATATATCTATATATATATCTATATATATAGCAGAATACCACACTTCGCAGCAAAGAAGTAGTGTGTTAATGATGTATGATGTATGTGTGTGTGTGTGTGTGTGTGTGTGTGTGTGTGTGTGTGTGTGTGTATAGATCCCCCACAACACCATCTGTCATCCCATTAGAAGCATGCACCGATGTTGTCAGGCATGTATACAAGAACACAGGGTCATACAAAGTGCTGCGCATACAATTTTGAGTTGCTGCAATTAAATTTTGGCAAAATGGACTAGCCTGCCACATAATTTTTTCACTCTGATTTTTGGGGCGTCTTTGAATTCAGGGCTCTGTAGGTTGATCATTTTCATTTCCATCAAACGACGTGGCATCCTTTCGTTCCTAACACATTACCCAGTCTATATCAGTATAGATATCCAGGAGGATTTCTTTTTCCCATTGAGATCTGATGTGTTTTCAAAGTGTTCCTTTAATTTTTTTGAGCAGTTTATATATATAATGTAGATAGGTGTGTGTGTATATATATATATATATATATATATATACTAGCAAAATACCCGTGCTTTGCAGCGGTGAAGTACTGCATTCAAATTTTTATTAAGAAGAAAATTAAACCATTTTAAACTGTGGGACAATATGGCAATAATTATTTGTTAAGGATCTCTTTGTATACCATGTTGTCAGTTCGGCCCTCCAGTTGTAACATGACCAAGCTGTGCGCTGAGCTTACTCTTGAGCATGTAACTTACAGTTGGCCATGTGAACAGTAATCTTGTCTCAAACCTCACAGCTTGGATTGCTGCTGTCATAATCGGTTTGAGTTTCATGGTTTGTTTCAATTACGACAGTATTTGCAGGATTTGTTGTGTTGAAGTGACATTCGGCATCTGTCAGGCGTTGTAAGCTCACAACCGGTTTCATCGATAAAATCACATCCAGCTTTTGAGAGTTTAAACATTCATAAACATCAAAGTGTCCACTACTGAAATCGTCACCTGTGAATCTAAGATGTTTAAGAGGCATTGGCGGTTGTCGAAGGTGTAAAATATTTGGCCATTTCGGTACACTTGAAAGCGACAACCGAACAATTCAGCGGCAGCCATCAACTCACATGCAGAACCATAGGTGAAAAGCTTAAGAATTTCACTCTTCTAGTGCTCCTGTGTAGTATAATTATCTCCTGTACCGTCATCAGTCCACACCTTGAACCTGTCCCAGTCATTCAATACATAAGACAGAATGTTCCTCCAGATATCAAGAGTGAGCCTGATATGGCCGTGCAATATGTAACAAAGAGAATGGAAAGGCAGGTGGTATCTCCGGGCATGGAAACCACTCGGTAAGCGACAATTCTTTGATCGATAGAATTTCTTGAAGATGGGCCCATAAGTAACAAAGACTGTTGAAAAGTTCAATATGGCAGCCGACAGTGGCATCATACTACCGAAATAAGTACGTACATTGGTTTCAGTTAGTGGAGGGAAGCCGCCTACCAAATTTCGAGAAGATGGGGCCATAAATAAGAAAGTTCAACATGGCGGACGTTGTTGACACTTAGATGACAATTACGGGTAGAATTTCGAAATGAAACCTGCTTAACTATTGTAAGTAAGCTGTAAGGAATGGGCCAGCCAAATTTCAGCCTTCTACCTACACGGGAAGTTGGAGAATTAGTGACGTATGGAAAATTCAATATGGCGGCCAACAATGGCGTCATACCACCGAAATAAGTACGTACATCGGTGTTGGTTAGCGCAAGGAAGCCGTCTACCAAATTTCGTGAAGATGGGGCCATAAATAAGAAAGTTCAACATGGCGGACGTTGTCGACCGTTATGACTGTTACGTGTAGAATTTCGAAATGAAACCTGCTTAACTTTTGTAAGTAAGCTATAAGGAATGAGCCTGCCAAATTTCAGCCTTCTACCTACACGGGAACTTGGAGAATTAGTGATGAGTCAGTCAGTCAGTCAGTCAGTGAGTGAGTGAGTGAGGTCTTTGCCTTTTATTAGTATAGATATATACACATACATACACACACACAGGTATATATATATATATATATATATATATATATATATATATATATATATATATAAATATATATATATGTCTATATGTGTGTGTATAGCTTTGGTCACTGAGTGCAAGGGAAAAATAATAAAATATAGTTTATAAGTTATTAAACAGTAAAACATTTTAAGAAGTACAGGTACATTGAGCACTACTGGAGTGGTTGCGGGTAAACTACATTTTAAAGACTGTGTAACACAACAGGTAAGTAGTACTAACAGCAGCTAAAATGTATATGGATCATCTCTCGGTAGTTGATCCCTTTTGAAAGGCGCTACACGACGGCTGTGGTATAAAAATTATATTTTCTATGTGAACGTTCAAATTTCTGCCTCTGGTAATGTGCCTTACTGGCATTGCCAGCAATTAAAGAAAATTAGTTTTGTGTCCTCTGCAGTGTTAAGAGAGAAAGGCTTTGGTTTGGGATAAAAGGAAAAAAGGTGTAAAGAAAGGTAAGTTGCCTTTTTCTTTTATATAGTATAGATAGATGTGTTCGTTGACGATATGAGCGCCTTTTGGGGACAGTCGCGTGGGTCTTGTGTAGACTGGTGAGACGCCCTGCCATTAATCGGCTGTGATGGCACTGTCAGTCCTCCACTCCTGTGCGTGTCTTCATAATCCGAGCTGACGACCTCATAATCGTATGCATGCAAAATAGAAAGTGCAATCGCCTTAATATTAGTTCGCTGCGTGTGTAGAAAAGGGGTCCCGTGTTTGCACTTGTCTGGGCTATAGCTCAGGGCGAGGATGAAAAAAATTAAAAGTGCCCACTTTGACTTAAGGCAGAAGCGCAGTCAGTGTCTCAAAGGCCGGCACAGCTATGCGTGTGCGCCAACTGCTCGACTTTTGCTGGCCAGGAGACCCCAGATTTTGCAGACACGTTCACGATATCAAAAGTCTTAGCGCTCTTTGGAGGTCATTTATATATATATATATATATATATATATATATATATATATATATATAGCCGCGCCTCACAGCGGAGAAGTAATGTGTTAAAGAAGTAATGAAAAAGAAAAGGAAACATTTTAATAATAACGTAATATGATTGACATTGTCATGAGTGTTGCTGTCATATATATGCCTGCCTAAATAAGTCACCCTTGCTTTGCTCTTACTTTTGTACCATTCATTTAATCATGGCTAGTGGCGGAAAAATTATAAATTGGAAGGAGAATTACACTGAGTATGGCTTTACCAAATCAATTATTGATGGCGAATCAATTATTCATAAAGCTTGAATTGGTGATCTGTTTTTCTGTGTTAACCTCATATTTTTTCATACTTCTTCTCAAACTAAGGTGGTGCGAGGGTAAAATGAATCGGATGCGCTGATCAATATAATCGGTGTACCAGGAAATCATGCATTGACAAAAGTTCCCCTTTGCTTGTAATGCAAAGTGTGATTAAATGCATTATTTTTGAATGCGTTATGGAGCACATGCATCGAAGCTTCTCAGCTGTGCTTGTGCTAAGAAAAGTAAAGATTTTAAAAATAATGTAACACGATTATCAATGTAACCTTTTGTAAGTAGTGCCTGGAGGATTCAGTGTGGAAAAACTCTAGAGACAGCGTGTGTATTAACTTAAATTTTTCTGTGAGTATTTGGTGGCAGTGTGACGAAGTTGCTTCAAAGACGGCGTTAGCCGCGGAGCTCAGCTCAGAGCAAAATTAGGTAAATGGGAGGGGAGATGATGACGTGACTCCCCCACCCGCCTTAACTGTCAATCCCCCACAAACAGTCTCTCGGAATTTGCATAAGCACACCCCTTCACCTGCAATTTTAACTTAGTTACAAAGTGATGAAAACTCTTGTTTATATCCTGCGTCCTCTCATTAAACTTGTATCCCGCATTACCCGTGGGCATGAGAAACGTCAGCGGCAGCCTGTCTATGAACTTAATTTAAAGTTTAGGTTTACACCTTGCTTTCTTTCCGAAGTAGCAGCACTCATGAATATGGTAGTATATGTCACTCGCTCGCTTCTTATTGTTTCGCTGCCTTCTCAATTATATAATGCATGTTTTATTCAGCGCTTTTGGAGGTCTTCCTGGTTTTCACGCACTCGCTGAAAGTCAGTTCACGTGATTACGTGGGAGGCGTGATGATGTCACACGAAACTCCGCCCCCCACGGCTTTCGAGCTCAACTCCATTACAGTAAATGGAGAAAAATACCTTCCAGTTATGACCATTACGCGTAGAATTTCGAAATGAAACCTGCCCAACTTTTGTGAGTAAGCTGTAAGGAATTAGCCTGCCAAATTTCAGCCTTCTACCCACACGGGAACTTGGAGAATTAGTGATGAGTCAGTGAGTCAGTCAGTCAGTGAGGGCTTTGCCTTTAATTAGAATAGATTATTGTACTGTACAATTAATTACACACACACCGTTCTTACACACAACCACTAACCTATGAAGGCACGACTTCAGTAGGAGAATCTTAAGGTGGTTCAGTATCTTCAGCAGGTGCGTCGTTGCCTTCTTCCGCTGAAGCAGTAATAGGAGTAGGCAGTGGGTGTCTGGGTGCGCGGTTGAAGAATATCGTGATAGGCAGTTGCTGGTGCTGTCTTTTCATATGCGTGAGGAGGCTTTTGTAGGGTTCTATCGCTCCATCAAGCGCATTCTGGAACTGCAATGCTCGCATCATTTGTGGGTCTTATTCGCCAATCATGTCCTGTACTTCCTTAATAGTTCTTACGACTTGCGAGAGACGCTCAAGTGTAAGGCCAACTTCCTCCTCCTGAGCCCCAGGGACCTCTGGCTGCTCCTCCTCCTCCTCCTCACTCGCAGATTTAGTCATCTCCACCAGATTCTCGTCAGTTAAGGGGTCCGAGTGTGTCTCCAGCAGCTCATCCATGTCATCGCGAGTCATATCCGTGAAACCTTCTCCTGTCAGCATGTGGGCTACCCTAACTGCCTTATCCACTGCCGCATCGCTTATATCCTCTTGGGTGAGTCCTCTGTAGTCATGGACAATTTCAGGCCACAACATCTTCCAGCTAGCCTTCACGGTCTCCGTCTTTATGTCCTTCAATGCAGCCTGGATGTTCTTCAGACAGGTTGCGATGGTACACTGCCACCAGTACTCCTTCAGCAAGAAGTTATCCTCAAGGTTCATGCCTTCGACGAGGTGCTGCAGGGTGTTTCGCGTGTAGAGGGCTTTGAACGAGCGAATAACGCCTTGATCCATGGGCTGGATCAGCGAAGTGGTGTTGGGAGGAAGGAACTCGATCTGCACACCGCCGTAGGATAGATCTTGCGCATGAACTCCAGTATTGTCCATGAGGAGAAGGACATTAAATCCGAGTCCCTTCTCCACAAGATACAGCTTGACTTGGGGGATGAAGCACTCGTGGAACCAGTCCGATGACAGCTGCTTTGTGATCCAGCCCTTCTTGTTGTTCATCCAATGCACTGGCAGCTGGTTCTTGTTTTTATTCTTCAGGGCTCTAGGGTTCTTGGCTTTATAGATAAGGGCAGGCTTGAGCAAAAATCCCTCCACATTTCCACACATAACAATAGCGATCTTAATACGCCTTGAAGCCACGGACCTTGGCCTCATCCTTGACAATGAATGTCCAGGAAGGCATTCTTTTACAGAAAAGTCCTGTTTCGTCCATATTGAACACCTGTTCTGGATGATACTTGCCCTCCTCAAGGATTTTTTTGAACGTGTTGTTCACGTAGTCCTCTGCTGCAGGCTGTATCAGCAGAGGCAGCTTCTCCGTGGAGAACGACACTCTTCAGATGATACCTCTTCTGGAACTTTTCAAACCAACCCTTGCTCGCCGTGAAATCCATAAACGTTGCAGAAGAGGGTCCTGGTTGAGGATCGTCCGCCATAAAGCGCTGATAGAGCTGCCTTGCCTTCTCTTGTTGAAAGAGACAGTAGCCGTTTCACGGATGTTCTTTTCATCTTCACGGATGGAGCGAACAGTAGACTCATTCAAGTTGTAATGCCGGGCAACCTCCATGATTTTCTTGCCATCTCTGATCATATCCAAGAGTTTCACCTTCTCCTGGATGGTAAGCATCGTCCTCCGGCACTTAGTTTTATTTTCAGAAGGCTTAGAAAAAGCAGCACGTTTAGGAGCCATTGTGGGGCTTAGATAAAAGTTCTCAGAAAGCGCGATGAGTGACACAAGCGCAGTATGAGAAAAATCGCGATAGAGTGAAGCCGCTTGAAGTCGGTGATACAGCGAGGGATCACTGTATCCTTATTACATTAAGAATAATGAATATACTGATTTGGACTTTAAATTATATTGCTTTTTGATTGGTATGTGTGAGTTCATTTTCAACATGTAGAATTTTTGTATTTTACAAGGTGCAGTGGATGTTGTTGCCCTTAAAGTACAGAAGCTGGAGCAAACAGTACCTCTCACTCTGACAGGCACAATGAACCAACTATGGACCAGCTGCAGTTTACTAGCTAACTTTCAAGTGCCATTTCATATGAAGGACACACAGCTGTATTAGAACACATTTTTAAGCTACCGATATACCAGAAGCCATACCACACCCAGATTTTGAAAATATTAATTCTACTAATGTTAACTTCTTATAAAAGCATGTTGAATAAATCATAATTGTGACTGTCACTTTACTGTATTTCATTAAATAAATGATATTGTTTAATTAAAATCTAGTCTCACTTTTTAAAATTTTTGACAAAGTTAAAAAAGTGTTAATACCAGCCTCCAATTTAAACCTTTTATCAAACATTTTTCGATAAATATACTTCTGAAATAGATTAAAATATTTAATAAAAAGCATGAATGTAACAGAATATTTTATTTTTGTAACAAAATACATTTGAAGTTTACTATAAAAAATATTTGGATTAAGATAATTACAGAAGCAATTATGAGGGGAAAAAAAATCACCCTGGAGTTTTGGCCCATGGATATTGCAGAAAAAGAAAAACACCTTCCACAGCATACAGCTACAAAAGTGATTTACAGATTTTAAGATATACTTCCGTGTAGGCACCAAAGTAGTACAGGTCAAGCGGATCAATTATTTTAGAGATCATATCATCATCCATCCATATAATCTCCACAGTGATGTCTCCCTTTGTGTCTGTAATAAAGTCACACTGGCTTAATCTGGTTATGGCCAGCTGAACTTGCACCTGCCAGAAGTGCTTATGGTTGTTTTTAAATGTAGCTTGATCTTTGATGAGCTTTATGTGTCCTGCTCCAGAAACACACTTAACATCTGCACATTTTATTTCGGCAAGCTTAGAGTCTGGACTTTCAGATGGATCAAACACTGCTGCATCGGGGATGGCACCAAGACAAGGAGCAGATGGACGAATAACAAAACCGTGAGGTAACACATTATTATGACAGAATTCAGAATACTACCCCAAAACTGATGGTTTAGGGCTTCTTTTCACTGCTTCAGTCTGGTAGGACAGGTCCCATGCATTAAGCCTTCTAAAACCCTCAATCTTACCTGGAATGACAGGTACACAATCAGATAGCAGAATTTTACAGAAGACCACCTTCTTAGTTCTACTCCTCAGCTTTGCAACTAACTCTTTAAATTTGGATTGCAGAACTGCGAACCTGCATTTATGTATATCAAGTGTTACAGCATGGACAATGAAAGCTGGATCCACCCCTGCTATGTTCAATATCCTATTCAACCTTCCAGGGAGATCTCCTACCTGTGTAGCTGGAAGGAAGAATACTGTACAAGACACTCTGTCTCTGGGACATACCTGTGTCTCAATTTCCCTTTATGACCGAGTCCTCCACTATTAGTACTTCTGTCTTTCTCATCACTGGTTTAGAAGTGACCTATTGTGGCCCTCATCCCTACATATCACCTCAGACATATCAGAGCCATCATCCATCTCGAATATGCTCCAATACATCCAGAAAATGGTTGGAAACCTCAAACACTTTGAATTATGCCCCCGAATAGTGCGAACCTCTTTCCTTGATGCTCAGAACCATCTGTGACACACCAGATCTTAACATTCTGATATGAAGTCATCTGCACTGCTACTCTGTAAAGCAGACTAACTCCCTAAAGTACACCTTGACATTTTTGTTTTAACTACAACACAGGCAAGCCTCCTTAGGTCCTGGGTAGTTGAAAGCAGGGTAAAAATCCTTCAAAAGGGATAAAGGCTAGAAAAACATCTACAAGATCCGTTTTTGGCAAACAAAAACTAAATTTATGGTACTTGTAAAAGTTAGCTTTTTTTCAGTTTTATTCTCTCAGTGACGTTCACAATCTCCATCCCCCCTTCCTGATCTGACCCTAACTAACAGAGTCAGAATAAATTTACACCCAATCTGAAACTGTTCATTTTCAAATAATATTCCATTAGTGCAGTGGTTCCCAACCTGTGAAGCGGTCCCCCATAGGGGGGTGCGAAGTAACAAAAAGGGGCTAAGATGTGAAAAAAAGAAACCAAGAATCAAAAATATGAAAAAAACATCTGCTGAAACCAAAACAAATTAACTTAAACTACATTCTGATACTAGAACAATAAATAGAGAGTTAGATTATTGTCAAAAAAGTTTAGTAGGTATAATAAAATATGCATCTACATTTCAAAAAAATGTTAAGGGGGGCTCAATTAAAACTGTTATGAAAACTCGGGTCGCAAATACTTAAAGGTTGAGAAACGCTGCATTAGTGCGACAATGCTTTCCAATTGGTACTATTCAGGTCATAAAATGATTTCTTCAAAATGTCACATATATTTGACATCAGGTGTGAGCTTATTCAGTGTGAGCAGCAGTATGCGGGTGGCCAGTTGCTGTGTGCTACAACATGCTTGACCTGACAGCAATCAACGCAAATGTGCTGTGCAAGGCATGCACGGGGCCACTGAGAAAAGAGTGTTCTTTGCTCACCTTTCAGAGGAACTTCATCATCGCTTCTTACAAGAAAAGGCAATGGGAAAAGAAAAGGAGGATGCAACATCGACAAGCTTCTGACCCTAGACCGCCACTTCCCCCAGGAAAGCAAACTCAGTCAGTGTCAGGTGCCTCTTCAATGTAATAGGAACCACAGCATAGAGATAAGGGTGTATATTGCAACAGGTTCTCATGTTGTAAATGTTGGAAGGATGATTCATGGGTGTGTGGGAACTGTCAACATTTCAATTTGATGATTGAATACAGCGCATAACTGATCTCTCTGTACTATTCTTTCCTATGAATGTCCTGGGGTACATTTTTATTTTTAAGCACAAAAATAGTTAATTATACCATAGAATGCATAGTGTAATAGTAAACTGATGTAAAAACTAATGTAAAAACATTGAATAACACTGAGACAAACACCCAGGCTCCCTACTCAGCTGCACACGCAGGCTCACTCACTCGCAGCTGCACGCGAGCCTGTGCTCTCTTACTCTCTCTCTCTTACTCTCTCTCTCTCTCTCTCTCTCAGCTGCACACGAGCCTGCACGCTCTCTCTCTCTCTCAGCTGCATGCGAGGGCAGCACTCGGGCCTGCACGCTCTCTTTCTCTCAGCTGCACACGAGCCTGAACTCTCTCTATCCTGCAAAGGCTTTATTTATTTAGTTACTTATTAAAACTGGCCTTTTTTGATGGGAGCTGTGGACCCACTATAACACAGGAGGAAGCTGGGTTGAAAGGAGGTTACAATTTTGGGGGAGAGTCTCTCTGTGTGATGCACCGAAAACAATGTACAGTACAAGAAAAGACTGAACACGTGCGAAAATCATTGGCGCGCACAAAACGAAAGGGAAACTGGCTTGTTCGTATACCAAGTGTGTGGTTGTGAGCAGATGCAAAAGTTTGGGAAACTTTTTGGTCATAACCCGATTTGTACATGTTTGGAGACATTTGTGAACCGATGTTACACTGTTTGTCTACTTTCCAACTTCCCTCTGTCACTGATATCTCAGATCTCATTTGTAAGTCAAAACCTTCTACTTGTCAGCTCGACCTCATTCCTACAGTTCTGGTTAAAGCTTGTTTACCCTCCTTGCTTCCCCTCATATCTGCTATCATTTATTCTTCACTTACCACTGGAACTGTTCCTACTTCTTTTAAAGTTGCTGCCATCACCCCAATATTGAAAAAAACGGGTTTAGATCCCAATAATTTTGATAATTTTCGTCCTATCTCCAATTTACCATTCATTTCAAAAATTCTCGAAAAGATAGTTGCTGCACAGATCCACTCATATTTAACTAATAATAATCTGTATGAACGGTTCCAGTCTGGCTTTCGCCCCTTTCATAGCACTGAAACAGCACTTATTGTATAAAAATAACCAATGATCTCCTTATGGCAGCTGACTCCGGTTTACTTTCCATTCTTATTCTTTTGAATCTGAGTGCAGCTTTTGACACTATTTCTCACCCCATTCTACTTAGTAGGTTAGTCTCAATCGGTCTCTCTCATACTCCTCTAGCCTGGTTCAAGTCATACTTGTCTGATCGTACTCAGTTTATTCGATTGAAATCATTCACTTCTCAGTCCTTTCCTCTGGTCACTGGCGTCCCCCAGGGATCTGTCCTGGGGCCCCTTCTTTTCATTATCTACCTTCTCCGCTTGGATATATTTTTCAGAAATATAATATTCAGTTTCACTGTTATGCTGATGACACCCAGCTTTATCTGTCCACCAAACCTGATTCTGCTCTCCCCCCATCCTCCCTCACTCTCTGTTTAGTTGAACTAAATACATGGTTCTCTTCTAACTTTCTGAAACTCAACAGCAATAAATCAGAGCTTCTCCTGGTAGGCTCTAAATCAACATTATCCAGAACTAATAGTTTTTCTATTGCTATCAATAACTTGCCGGTCTCGGTTTCCCCATGTGTGAAAAGTTTGGGTGTCATCCTTGACAGTACTCTGTCTTTTAATTCACACATCAATAATGTCACTCAGTCTGCTTATTTCAAGTTGCATAACATCAATCGTCTCCGTTCCTTTCTTACTCCACAGGCCACTGCCATTCTTGTTCACAGCCTTGTTACTTCTCGGCTTGACTATTGTAATTCACTTCTTTTTGGTCTTTCTCAAAAATCAATATATAAGCTTCAACGTGTTCAGAACTCTGCTACCCGTATTATCACCAGGACCCCTTCTATTCACCACATCACCCCTGTTCTCCAGCAGCTCCATTGGCTTACGGTCAAATATTGCATTAATTTTAAAATACTTCTGTATACTTTTAAGGCTATTCATCATCTCTCTCCTCCATATCTCTCTGATTTGGTACAGATCATCATCCCATCTCGGTGTCTCAGATCCTCTTCTTCTCTTTCTCTCTCTGTCTCTGTCCCCCGTCTTGCCACCATGGGGAGCAGGGCTTTCAGTTGCTCTGCTCCTCGACTTTGGAATTCCCTACCTCCTGAAATAAGAAACATCACCTCTTTCTCTCTTTTAAGTCTAGACTAAAAACTCACCTATTCAAAATAGCTTATCCCACATAACTTTCTCCATTTTCCTATCTTGGAACTGTTTTATGTTTTATGTTTTTATGATCTTGTAAATTACCTGCTCTTTTGCCTGCTTTTTATTTTCTTACTTTTATAATTATTTTTTACTGTGTACAGTGTCGTTGAGTGTTTTGAAAGGCGCTTTCAAATAAAATGTATTATTATTTATTATTATTACATAGAGCACATAGAAGATCAAATACAAAACAAAGCATTTAACGTGCTACTTTAATTACGATGTGATTTGAGAAACTGGTTAATTAAACGATTTTAAGATGAAGTTCATGATGTTCTACTTTAATGACAAAATAAACTACGTGATTAAAGTGGAAATGTCGAGACTGAAGTTGACATTTCGTGCTTTTTCCCCACTGTGTGCCTTTTTTTCTCTGTAAACTAATAAGCTTTCATATGACACTCAGACAGTGGGCTACAACTCGCCTTTTCACGCCGACTTTGATATGCGACTTCTTTTTTATTTCCGGCACTGTGCGATTTTGTGAACGTGAGCTTTCAAGTTTCTCCAACACGCTATGTCACTCGATCAACTTCCTTTTGTTGATTATACCAAGGTTTATTTGAACAAATAGTATGTTTTTCCTTTCCCTCCACTTGGTATTCGCTGAAATTCTTATATTTTTCCCCGTACTTTTCCCATTGTCTCTTCACAGAAGGCTGAGCTTAAGGGCGATTTATATTCATTTGCATATTCAAAGAGGCGTAATTCTGGGAGGAATTGGGGCGTTACATAATGCGCGTAAACAAGCGTTACTTTTCACGCTGATCGGGATTTATGTAGCGGAAGAACGTTGAAGTTGGAGTACGCACAGATTCCTGAATCTGGATTTTTCTGTGAATAATCACATTTCAGCTTTTGTGCTTACGCCATGTTATAGTGTGAATTCTACGCATGGCGTTTTACATGAGGCCCCAGATTATATTACTCTTGAATTATAAAAATCCCTTTAAAAACTGCTGAGAAATCTGGTCTTTAAACAAGACCCATCAGTTAGTTGATGAGGTAGTTAATTATAAATCATTCATCTATGTTGGCTGAAAGTACTTTTCAGAATCAACAAAAAGAAGGTATTATCCTCAAAAGGATCCATTCTAAGTTATTTTTGTAATATATGGTGATTTGTTTTAAAAATCCAAACTTAATTTCTAAAGGGATTAACAGATTGGAAGTTACAAAAATAAATAGCATCAGAAGAATCATTGTGACTCAAGGAGAGAGACAGCCATTTCTGCAGAACTACATTAATTCAAAATGAGGCTGCAAAAATAATTTCTTTAAGCAATTTTATTAATCTTACTAATATCAAATAATATTCATAGACAGACAGACAGACAGATAGACAGATAAAATGATAGACAGATAGATATAGGACTGACTCAAGTTTTTCCAAAAAAAAAAGGTTCAAAACCCCCACCCCTGGGAAAGACAGCTAATCCAGCAGCGTAAACCTTTATGCTACAAAAAATAAGTACTGTAAATAGATAAATAAATTGATAAAGATAAATGGAGTAAAAGAGGGGAGAGAACCTGCTTCCTCAATTTAAACACTTATTTTAAAATGTTATTAATTGGATCTTAGATTAGATTTTTTCCAGCATAAAGGAAGCAGAGCCTGGGGACTCGAGGTGGACTCCCCCATCTCTGGGACTGAGGTCACCGAGGTGATCAAAAAACTCCTTGGTGGCAGGGCCCCAGGGGTGGATGAGATACACCAGGAGCTCCACAAGAAACTGGATGTTGTAGTACCGTCTTGGTTGACACGTCTCTGCAACATTGCCTGGACATCAGGGACAGTGCCACTGGACTGACAGACCGGTGTGGTGGTCCCCCTCCTTACGAAGGGAGAACGGAGGGTGTGTTCCAACTACAGAGGGATCACACTCCTCAGCCTCCCTGGAAAAGTCTATTTGGGGGTTCTGGAGAGGAGGATCTGTCGGATAGTTGAACCTCAGATTCAGGAGGAACAGTGTGGTTTTCGTCCTGGTCACGGAACAGTGGACCAGCTCTGCACCCTTAGCAGGGTCCTGGAGGGTGCATGGGATTGTGCCCAACCAGTCTACATGTGTTTTGTGGACTTGAAAAATTCTCCTTCGGAGAATCCTGTAAATGCTCCAGGAGTATGGGGTACCGGACCCCATGATAAGGGATGTTTGGTCCCTGTACAACCGGTGTCAGAGCTTGGTCCGCATTGTCGGCAGTAAGTCAAACCCGTTTCCAGTGAGAGTTGGACTCCGCCAGGGCTACCCTCTGTCACCGATTCTGTTCATAACTTTTATGGACAGAATTTCTACGCGCAGCCAGGATGTTGAGGGGGTCTTGCTTGGTGGACTCAGGATTGAGTCACTGCTTTTTGCAGATGATGTTGTCCTGTTTGCTTCATTAGGCTGTGATCTTCAGCTCCTCTGAATAGGTTTGCAGTCGAGTGTGAAGCGGCTGGGATGGGAATCAGCACCTCCAAATCTGAGACCATGGTCCTCAGCCGGAAAAGGGTGGAGTGCCCTTTCAGACTTGGAGTGAAATCCTGCCCCAAGTGGAAGAGTTCAAGTATTTCGGGGTCTTGTTCACGAGTGAGGGAAGAATGGAGCATGAGATCGACAAGCAGATCGGTACGGCGTCCACAGTGATCCAGGCTCTGTATCGGTCCGTCATGGTGAAGAAAACATGCATTATATAATTGAGAATGCAGCGAAACAATAAGAAGCGAGCGAGTGACATATACAACCATATTCATGAGTTCTGCTACTTCGGAAACAAAGCACGATGTAAACCTACACTTTAAATTAAGTTCATAGACAGGCTGCGCTGGCGTTTGTAATTTAGTGCCTGCCCATATAAGGTCAGTCCGTCAGCGGCAATCCAATAGCAAACTGCCACTAAATATTCACGGGTTAAGGACTGTGCTTATGGAGAGGAAGATGAGATGGTCAGGGTGGTGTTTGACACAAACTCAGCGAAACTGCGAGAGAAAGTTTTAAGTGCCAGGACTAAGGTAACATTAAATAAAGCCACGGACATAGCACCAGATGGCACCAGCACAGCTGGGAACCTTCGATGCATGTACACCGAGTGGCTCACGTGAACTGACGCAGTGCACAGATAAAAGGCAACAGTTCCAAAGAGCTGAACAAAAACCAAATTACACAATTGAAAAGGCAGCAAAAAATATGAAGCGTCTCATACATACAAGCATATTCATAAATCCAACTACTGCGGAAACAAAGCACACGTTGGAAAAAGTCAATGTCCCGCTAAAGGAAGACTGTAAAAAAAACCCGTGCATGCAGTGTGTCAGGTCTCAGATAAAGAAGAAGACGAGCTGTTTATTGATGCAGTAAGAAACGAATCGATGAATGAAACCTGTCATCTTTACAACGATTGACAAACACGGAATGTAACTTAAACACAACACATCCTACAAATACGAACCTGATTGAAAGAAATAATGATAATCAAATCCTTGATGACAGCAACACTCACAAAACAAATACTGTATATTGACAGTCATGTTACGTTATTTTTAAAATGTTCCCTTTTCTTTTTCTACCTTTTTTAACACACTACTTCTCATATGATATGATATATATATATATATATATATATATATATATATATATATATATATATATATATATATATATATGTATATATATATAACCCGATCTACATACTCGAATAATGGATACTTTATTACTAATCATGATTGTTTTGGTAAAGCCATACTCAGTGTATTCATTAGATGAACGGTAAAAAGTAAGGGCAAGGGAGGATGACTTATTGAGGCATGCAGGCTGTAGTGCGTCAACTCTATCTGAATTGCGATCACATTTGAAAAATATATCTTTTCAAGTTCTATTTAGTCCATATGTGTCAAACTCAAGGGCGCATGGCCACATCCGCCCGGCGTGTAATTATATCCGCCCGCGAGATCATTTTATATACTGTATTATTGTTATTAAAGCCCGGGTATATGAAGCGCTGGTAACACAATAAACTACAGATCCCATAATGCAGCGCTTCAGCTGCCTTGCCAACAGTTACCGCGTTAATCAAGTCTACCTTAAGATGCTGCAAGTTATTGCGAAGCTAGCTCACACGATGCTGAAGAGAAAAGTTGATTCTGAAAATAGAGCCTTTAAAAACCGATGGGAGGCTGAGTATATGTTTACTGAACCCGTGTGTCTCATTTGTGGAGCTAATGTGGCTGTAATTACAGAATTTAATCTAAGACGGCACTATAAAACAAAACATCAGGGTAACCTGAAAGACCTGAATGCAATGCAGAAGATACAGAAAGCAGAAGAATTAAATAAGAATCTGACACTTCAGCGGACGTTTTTACCCGTGCACAATCACAAAGTGATTTCAATTGAGGCTGCTTTTATGGGAGACACAACCACTTGCCCCACTTTCCCTGTTGCCAAGTAATGTTAAACCAAGTCGTCACTACGGTGTTCCCAAATACGCACTTTGCTGATAAACTGAGCGCACTGCGCACTGAGTTTGCACGGCGCTTTGGTGACTTGAAGAACAAAAAAAGTCCGTCTACATGCGGCTCGAACCTTGTGCATGTTTGGTAGCACATATCTGTGTGAGAAGCTCTTCTCAGTGATAAAGACTAACAAAACAGCACACAGGAGTCGCCTCACTGATGAGCACCTGCAATCCATCCTGAGAATCTCCACAACACAGAACCTCACACCAAACAAACGAACCTGTTGCCAAAAAAAGATGCCAGGCGTCCAGCTCTAAAATGACATATGAGCAAAGACAACTGAATGATTTGATTTGTTATTGCTGAAAGGAACACATTTTATTTATATTTCCAGGTTTTGTTATGCAGCATGTTCATATTTGAATTTGTATAATTTTGACAGGATATATTTTTATGGAGAGCAAAATCTTTTGGGATATTTAAAATCTAAGTTTATTTTTTATAAAATATAAAATTACATAAGAGTAAAGAAATTTGAATGTTTGTTCTTTTAATGTTTACTTTATTTCTAACTTGTATAATTTAGACAGGATATATTTTTATGGAGAGCAAAATATTATAAGTTGTTTAAGGTTTGAGTTGATTTATTCAGGAATAATATTCCTGTCTGTTTTTACCATTCCTACCAAAGATATTTCTGTCGACTAAATAAAAATTCCTTCTATTTAAAATTTAAATAGAACTTGAACAAATACGATAGTTCATAATATCCACGCAGACTTGAACGTAAGAGCGGGAGTTATCCGTTTTAACAAGCAGCGTATTGCACTGATACTGAAATAGCTGTGTGTGTATATATGTAGATATGTATGTATATGTATATTTATATATGTGTGTGTGTATGTATGTATATATATATATATGTATTTGTGTGTATATATGTGTGTGTATGTATGTATGTGTGTGTTATGTATGTGTATATATGTAGATATATATGTATGTATATATGTGTATATGTATAGATATGTATATATATATGTTTGTGTGTGTGTAAATATATATATATATATTTATATTTATATTTATATAAATATATATATATGACAACAACACTCATCACTCACAACAGTGACAAAACAATAACATTGACAATCATGTTACGTTATTTTCAAAATGTTTCCTTTTCTTTTTCATTGCTTCTTTAACACACTACTTCTCCATCATGGCTGGTATTTTGCTAGTATATATATATATATATATATATATCTTTTTTGGCCACAAGTTCGTTTCTGTTTGGTGTGAGGTTCTGTGTTGTGGAGATTCTCAGGATGGATTGCAGGTGCTCATCTGTGAGGCGACTCCTGTGTGCTGTTTTGTTAGTCTTTATCACTGAGAAGAGCTTCTCACACAGATATGTGCTACCAAACATGCACAAGGTTCGAGCCGCATGTAGACGGACTTTTTTTGTTCTTCAAAGTCACCAAAGCGCCGTGCAAACTCAGTGCGCAATAACTCTATAACGCGGTTAGTGTTCGGCAAGGCAGCTGAAGCGCTACATTATGGGATCTGTAGTTTATTGTGTTACCAGCGCTTCATATACCCGGGCCATTAATAACAATAATACAGTATATAAAATGATCTCACGGGCCGGATATAATTACACACCGGGCCGTATGTGGCCCGCGGCCCTTGAGTTTGACACATATGGACTAAATAGAACTTGAAAAGATATATTTTTCAAATGTGATCGCGCAAAATCAGATAGAGTTGACGCGCGACTACAGCCTGCATGCCTCAATGAGTCATCCTCCCTCGCTCTTACTTTTTACCGTTCATCTAATGAATACACTGAGTATGGCTTTACCAAAACAATCATTGATGGTGAATAAAGTATCCATTATTCGAGTATGTAGATATATATACCTGCGTATCGCAGCGGAGAAGTAGTGTGTTAAAAAAGGTAGAAAAAGAAAAGGGAACATTTTAAAAATAACGTAACATGACTGTCAATATACAGTATTTGTTTTGTGAGTGTTACTGAGTGTTGCTGTCATCAAGGATTTGATTATCATTATTTCTTTCAATCAGGTTCGTATTTGTAGGATGTGTTGTGTTCAAGTTACATTCCGTGTTTGTCAATCGTGGTAAAGATGACAGGTTTCATTCATCGATTCGTTTCTTACTGCATCAATAAACAGCTCGTCTTCTTCTTTATCTGAGACGTAACACACTGCATGCACGGGTTTTTTTTACACTGTCTTCCTTTAGCGGGACATTGACTTTTCCACCGTGTGCTTTGTTTCCGCAGTAGCTGCATTTATGAATATGCTTATCAGACGCTTCATATTTTTTGCTGCCTTTTCAATTGTGTAATTCGTTTTGTTCAGCTCTTTGGAACTGTTGCTTTTATCTGTGCACCGCGCCAGTTCACGTGAGCCGCTCGGTGTACATGCATCGAAGGTTCCCAGCTGTGCTGGTGCCATCTCGCGTGCTATGTCCATGGCTGTATTTAATGTTACCTTAGTCCTGGCACTTAAAACTTTCTCTCGCAGTTTCGCCGAGTTTGTGTCAAACACCACCCTGACCATCTCATCTTCCTCTCCATAAGCACAGTCCTTCACCCGTGAATATTTACCCGTGGCAGTTTGCTACTGGATTGCCGCTGACGGACGGCCTTAAATGGGCGGGCACTAAATTACAAACGCCAGCGGCAGCCTGTCTATGAACTTAATTTAAAGTGTAGGTTTACATCGTGCTTTGTTTCTGAATTAGCAGAACTCAAGAATATGGTTGTATATGTCACTCGCTCGCTTCTTATTGTTTCGCTGCCTTCTCAATTATATAATGCATGTTTTCTTGCTTTTTTGAGGTCTTCCTGGTTTTCTATGTACTGCGTGATTACGTGGGAGGCGTGATGATGTCACACGAAACTCCGCCCCACGCATTGAAGCTCATCTCCATTACAGTAAATGCAGAAAAACTGCCTCCAGTTATGACCATTACGCGTAGAATTTCGATATAAAACCTGCCCAACTTTTGTAAGGAAGCTGTAAGGAATGAACCTGCCAAATTTCAGCCTTCCACCCACACGGGAAGTTGGAGAATTAGTGATGAGTGAGTGAGTGAGTGAGTGAGTGAGGGCTTTGCCTTTTATTAGTATAGATATATATATGTGTATATATATATATATATGTATATATATATATATATATATATATATATATATATATATATATATATATATATATATATATGTATGTGTACATATATACACACACATACAGTGGTGTGAAAAACTATTTGCCCCTTACCTGATTTCTTATTCTTTTGCATGTTTGTCACACAAAATGTTTCTGATCATCAAACACATTTAACCATTAGTCAAATATAACACAAGTAAACACAAAATTCAGTTTTTAAATGATGGTTTTTATTATTTAGTGAGAAAAAAAATTCAAACCTACATGGCCCTGTGTGAAAAAGTAATTGGCCCCCTTGTTAATAAAATAACCTAACTGTGGTACATCACACCTGAGTTCAATTTCCGTAGCCACCCCCAGGCCTGATTACTGCCACACCTGTTTCAATCAAGAAATCACTTAAATAGGAGCTGCCTGACACAGAGAAGTAGACCAAAAGCACCTCAAAAGCTAGACATCATGCGAAGATCCAAAGAAGTTCAGGAACAAATGAGAACAGAAGTAATTGAGATCTATCAGTCTGGTAAAGGTTATAAAGCCATTTCTAAAGCTTTGGGACTCCAGCGAACCACAGTGAGAGCCATTATCCACAAATGGTAAAAACATGGAACAGTGGTGAACCTTCCCAGGAGTGGCTGGCCGACCAAAATTACCCCAAGAGCGCAGAGACGACTCATCTGAGAGGTCACAAAAGACCCCAGGACAACGTCTAAAGAACTGCAGGCCTCACTTGCCTCAATTAAGGTCAGTGTTCACGACTACACCATAAGAAAGAGACTGGGCAAAAACGGCCTGCATGGCAGATTTTCAAGACGCAAACCACTGTTAAGCAAAAACAACATTAGGCTCGCCTCAATTTTGCTAAGAAACATCTCAATGATTGCCAAGACTTTTGAGAAAAATACCTTGTGGACTGATGAGACAAAAGTTGAACTTTTGGAAGGCAAATGTCCCGTTACATCTGGCGTAAAAGGAACACAGCATTTCAGAAAAAGAACATCATACCAACAGTAAAATATGGTGGTGGTAGTGTGATGGTCTGGGGTTGTTTTGCTGCTTCAGGACCTGGAAGGCTTGCTGTGATAGATGGAACCATGAATTCTACTGTCTACCAAAAAATCCTGAAGGAGAATGTCCAGCCATCTGTTCGTCAACTCAAGCTAACGCGATCTTGGGTGCTGCAACAGGACAATGACCCAAAACACACCAGCAAATGCACCTCTGAATGGCTGAAGAAAAACAAAATGAAGACTTTGGAGTGGCTAGTCAAAGTCCTGACCTGAATCCAATTGAGATGCTATGGCATGACCTTAAAAAGGCGGTTCATGCTAGAAAACCCTCAAATAAAGCTGAATTACAACAATTCTGCAAAGACGAGTGGGCCAAAATTCCTCCAGAGCGCTGTAAAGACTCATTGCAAGTTATCACAAACGCTGATTGCAGTTACTGCTGCTAAGGGTGGCCCAACCAGTTATTAGGTTCAGGGGCAATTACTTTTTTCACACAGGGCCATGTAGGTTTGGATTTTTTTTTCTCCAAAATTATAAAAACCATCATTTAAAAACTGCATTTTGTGTTTACTTGTGTTATATTTGACTAATTGTTAAATGTGTTTGATGATCAGAAACATTTTGTGTGACAAACATGCAAAAGAATAAGAAATCAGGAAGGGGGCAAATAGTTTTTCACACCACTATATATATATATATATATATATATATATATATATATATATATATATATATATATATATATATATATATATATATATATTATATATATATATATATATATATATATTATATATATATATATATATATTTTATATATATATATATATATATATATATATATATATATATATTTATATATATATATATATATATTTTATATATATATATATATATATAGTCACACACGGCAGCATGGGAGGCAGCTAAAGGGCTTGAGTGATGGCAGTTCTGAGACAGGCGGGCTGTGGCAGAGTGCACTGACTCTTTTTCTCACTTCCCTGTAGACCATCCCTGGGAGACTCCACCTGGCTCTCGTGACATCACTTCCGGGACCAACCAATGGAGACAGAACCAACAGCGCGGCCCCTGATGTCACGTCCGGGCCTGATCCAATGAGTGACGAACATGTGCCCGATTCCCATGACCTCACTTCCTGTCTTCCCCTTTAAAAGCCTGCCCTTTTCCCCTTACCCTCAGTCTTGTCTTGGACTCGTTTGTATGCACATCAGTGCTGTTGTTGGTGAAAAGAAACGATTTTGCAGCCAGGATACCAAATATACGGGTGGCTGCCCCAAAACTTCTTCGAGTATGTCTCAGTTTTGTGACATTGGCGTAGTCGGCAGGATGGAGAAGTCCTGGAAGAGAAGGGGACAGGACCTGCAAAACGTCCAGGTGGGATCGTACCGGGGCCGAGTTTTCAGGCGGGAGGGTGGCCCGTGTTTGAGTGGCCGGTACAGGCTCTGCTCCCGGCATGCTCATATAGGCAATCTAGACAGGCCAGGGAGTGTTCGGGAGGGGCTCACAGACGTGGGCTGCTTCGGAAGGGGGAGGCGAAGAGGGCTCTTTGTGCTCTCTCGGAGGAGAGTGCCTGCCTCCCTGTGAAGCCAGAGCCTCGATTTCCACCTAGGGGTGCCCCAGACTGGCAGGTGAGTAACATGAAAAACTGGAGGTTTGACCCAGAGCGGCCAACCCCACAGCAAGCCTGGTCCCTATGGGAAAAAGTAGGGCAGTGGCTGCGGCCACAGAAACTTAAGCCCTCCCAAGTCATAGAGCAGGTGGCTTGCTACCTGCTTCTGGACACACTACCCCGTGGTTTCACCCAGCCGGTCTGGGGTAGGGAATTTATAAACATGGCAGAGCTCATAGAGCTCGTGGAGAAACAAAGGACGGCCTCGCAATCTGGGGGAGCTGAACCGTCCTCTAGCCGAACTCAACCGGGGTATGTCCCAACACCTAGCCCCCCCCTGTACAACCCAGAGCTTGTGCCGGCGTCCCCGGGGTCGCGGGCGCTCAAACCGCTTGGGAATGAGGCAGAATGCAGGTGGAGGGGGAGGAGGAGTTGGTGTGCTCTGATAAACCCGTTGGCGGTTCCACACACAGGCATGGTGGTCGCAACGGGTACAAAACGCCTGCTCTGTTAGACACCGCAGCAACACTACCATTGTTGCTGCCGCTTTGTGCTACAGCGACAGTGGTTAAATTATAAGGTCGGTATAACCTGTGTCCACGGGGAAACCCGCTGGTACAAGGCCGCCACGTGTGTCATCAGTTACGGGGGATCAGTCCGGAAATTAACTGTGGCAATCCTTCCTGATCCTCCACACCCGGTGATACTGGGGAACTGGCCTGAAATTAAAGCGGTGAGACACATACCACTCCGGGAATACTTTGAGCCTTGTTATAGACGGGCACGAGCCGTCTCAAGTTGCCTCCACGCCCGTGTAATCAGCCGGCAGAGAGAGACGGCGGCTTCCCTGAGTGACGTGGTTACCCTCGGGCCGTCGCGTGCTGGTATGTCATCCACTGAAGCCGAGACGGAACGGGAGGAGGCCACGCCCCTTGAGGTCGACGCTGACCCTCTCTCTGTATTGCGGTTTCAATTTAAAGAGACGCCGGCTTCTTTCAGAAGGGAGCAATGGAATGACGACTCCCTGAAATTTGCAAAAAATGCAGTGGTCCTTGTAAATGGCCACGCACTGATCAGTCTATACCACAGGGCCCTTACTTTGTATTAGACAACCACCTTCTTTATCGTGTAGCAATGCATGATGGGCAGGAGAGAAAGCTGCTGCTAGTTCAGCACCTTCCGGCGGCAGGTCTGAGCTAGCACACGCCCACCTCCTAGGTGGCCACTTGGGCACCGAAAAACTCTGGAGCGGATCAAGCTCCGCTTTACTGGCCGGAGTCAATGAGGAGGTTTCGCTGCGCGCTTCCTGCCCGGAGTGTCAACTGCGACAAATTCCCAGGAGGGACCGTGCTCCTCTTGTCCCTATACCCCTGATTGATGTTCCCTTCCAAAGAATCGGGTCATTTGGTTGGACCCTAGAGCCCTCAGCCCGAGGACACAAGTACATTTTAGTCCTCGTGGATTACGCTACACGATACCCTGAAGCTGTTCCGTTGCGCAGCTACATCCAAAGCTATCGCACGGGAATTACTAGGGTCTTTTTAGCGTGTGGGTGTTCCCAAGGAAGTCTTGACAGACCAGGGGACACCTTTCATCTCGGAGACGTTCAAGGAGACTGCCAGGTTACTGAAAATAAAGCATTTAAAGACCGCGGTGTATCATCCTCAAACCGACGGGTTAGTAGAGAGGTTTAATCAGACTCTCAAGCAAATGCTGCGTAAGGTGGTCAGCGAGGATGGAAGGAACTGGGATCAGCTCCTCCCCCTCGTCCTTTTTGCTTATCGGAAGTCCCACAAGCCTCCACGGGTTCTCCCCTTTGAATTACTGTATGGGCGACAACCTCGGGGCATATTAGACATTCTAAAAGAAGGGTGGGAAGAAGAGGCTCTTCCCTCTACAAATATATTAGAGTATATCACAGTTACGCGATAGATTGGGAAAGATTCGCCTCCTTAAAAGTCACATGGAAGAAGCACAAGCAGCACAGGCCCGTTATTACAACCGCGGCACATCTCTTCGGGAGATCGGGTCATGGTCCTAGTGCCTACCTCCCACTCTAAGCTGCTTGCCCATTGGCAAGGCCCCTACGAAGTTAAGGAGAGGAAGGGGCTGGTCGACTATTTGGTGAGTCAACCCAATGCCGCCAAAGGAGCGGGTTTATCATGTGAACTTGCTGAAACCGTGGAAGGACAGGGACCCCGATCCCTCCTCCGCCAGCCCCGCCACTCTTCGCCACACACACCGCCTTAACTTCTGTACGGACTTAAGTCCCAGACAACGGCAGGAGCTGGAAACAGTTATCCGGACCGTCCGGGAGGTAGTCAGCGAACCCCGGAAGGACCTCTCTGGTTGAGCACAACATTGTGACAGAGCCCGGGTTGTTGTCCGAGAACGCCTGTATCGCCTTCCCGAGGCAAAAGGGCTGAAGTGGAGCTTGAGATCAAGCGCATGCTGGAGCTAGGTGTGATTGAGGAAAGTTATAGTCCCTGGTCCAGTCCAATTGTGCTCGCCAGTAAGCCTGACGGGAGTTGAGGTTTTGCAATGACTTCCGCCGGCTTAATCAAGTCTCCCAATTTGATGCTTATCCTATGCCTCGAGGGACGACCTCCTCGAGAGGCTGGGACAGGCTCGTACTTGACCAGACTTGACATGACAAAAGGGTACTGGCAGGTTCCTTTAACGGACACCAAGGAAAAACAGCGCTTAGTACCTCCTAGCGGACACTGGCAGTATCGTGTTCTTCCATTTGGGTTACACGGGGCGCCAGCAACCTTCCAGCGTCTGGTGGACAAAGTGCTCCGGCCACATAACTCATACAGTGCTGCCTACTTGGATGACGTGGTCATCTATTCCAGCACGTGGACAGAACACCTACAGCAGGTCCGAGCGGTATTGAGAACACTTGGTGAGGCCGGGCTCCGGATTAATCCCAAGAAATGCTTCTTTGGGTTAAGTGAAGCCAAATATTTAGGCTACCTGGTGGGTCGGGGTACCGTGAGGCCACAGTGCTCCAAAGTTGATGCCATTTTGAAATGGCCCCGTCCATAAACCAAGCGGCAGGTCCAAGCCTTTCGGATTAGCGGGAACTACCGCCGGTTTGTGCCCCGCTTCTCGGAGAGAGCGGCGCCCTTGACTGATTTAACAAAGAAGAGGGCCTCGAACATTGTGGTATGGACTGAGAACACAGGCACTGCATTTAGTGACTTGAAACAGGCCCTTACGTCCGCACCTATTTTGATGGCACCTAACTTCTCTTTGCCTTTTTTCCTCCAGACGGACGCTTCGACACAGGCCTGGGCTGCCGTGCTGAGCCGTCCGATGGTGTAGGACACCCCATCATGTTCCTAAACCGGAAACTTTTGGACCGATAAACCAGGTATGCAGCGGTGGAGAGGAGGCTCTGGCGATTAAATGGGCGCATTACTCAGCTGAGGTACTACCTGTTGGGCCGGAGTTCACTCTTGTCACGGACCCCCTCTACAGTGGATGGCCCTGCACAAGGAGTCGAATCCCGGGTCACCCGGTGGTTTCTTGACCTGCAGCCGCATAAGTTTTCGCCTAGTTCATCGTCAGGGTGCTCTCCATGCCAACGCTGATGCTCTTTCTCGGATTCACGACCTCTCGGTTAGGGTCGCCCGACCCGACGGGTCTGGGCTAAGGGGGGGGCCTTGTCACACACGTGCGCATGGGAGGCAGCTAAAGGGCTTGAGTGATGGCAGTTCTGAGACAGGCCGGGCTGTGGCAGAGTGCACTGACTCTTTTTCTCACTTGCCTGTAGACCATCCCTAGGAGACTCCACCTGGCTCTCGTGACATCTCTTCCGGGACCGAACCAATGGAGACAGAACCAACAGGCGCCGCCCCTGATGTCACGTCCGGCCTGATCCAATGAGTGACCTAACATGTGCCCGATTCCCATGACCTCACTTCCTGTCTTCCCCTTTAAAGCCTGCCCTTTTTCCCCTTACCCTCAGTCTTGTCTTGACTCGTTTGTATGCACATCAGTGCTGTTGTTGGTGAAAGAAACTATTTTGCAGCCAGGATACCAAATATACGGGTGGCTGCCCCAAAACTTCTTCGAGTATGTCTCAGTTTTGACAATATATATATATATATATATATATATATATATATATATATATATATATATATAAAGAAAAGTAGTATAGGGGCGTCACTATTATACATCATCAGATTTTGACAGGTGTATGTCCCGCCCCCCTGGCATTTCCGGTACCCACCTGCTGCCAACTGGTTAATGGGCATTTCCCCCCGCGCTCTGATCTCTGCCTGTTGTCGGTGCGCTGTTTGACCGGATCGGACCTTTTGTCAGTGTGCGCAAGGAAAATGGTCGGCCGATCTTAGCCTTGATGCTAAAACTGGGGGCTGATCATCTTTGTGATCCGAGACGGACCTTTGGGAGCCTGTAAGGTGTCATAAAAGGTAAGTCATCAATGGGGCGGAGCAGACATCCTGCTCCTATCTGCTTGCAGCGCTCGGGGTGTGTGTACAGAGAGTACAGAGAGCGTGATTGACAGACCCGCGAGAGGATGTACAAGAAAACTTTAGAGAATCTATTACACACCCAAGGAACCTGGCAGTACAGCCCAAAACACCCTTGAGCATCCCGTTACCTTGCCCACCTTGTAAAACCATGCCCTTTATAAAGCAAGGCATATTTCAGATACCAAAAGTGATTTAAAACAACAAGTTTTATTCAATGATTCAAAAAAGATGCCAAAGTGTCTTAAAAACAACAAATTTTATTGAAGCAAAATTCCAAACATAGCAAAATAAGATCTGGTCTTCACTTTGAGTTACAAATTGTTTGCTATACATTAAAATTGTTTAAACTATGACTAAAAGCAGGAGAAACAGCCGTAAAATAATCACACAAGCTTAATTGTATAAAGATTTGCAATTCACTTGAAAAGAAAAAAACACAAGAAAATGTATACATATATGAGTACGCAAATGAAAATTCAAAACCTGGTCCAAACATCAGTGAGTCGGTAATACACCTAAAATAAAAATGTTTAAGCCAGCAAATATACTTTATATATTTATATTTCACTAAATTATGCCTATTTTCTGTTTGGAACAGAGCCGACCACATAAAGCTGGTCTTCACAGGCTGAATCAGTTTTGTATATCCATCAATGGGTATCTCTCCCTGCTCAAATTCAGCTATAACATCATCCACATCAATCTTGATAGCTTTACGAAAACAAGGGAGATTGTACATTTTAACAAAGCACGCACACAGGACACAAATCTATCTTTTCTAGCCCTTTTGAGCATAAATAAGCTATGTCTATATGCAATAATTGGTTATATTACAAAATGTGTCCATCTGGTATGCATTTTTCTCTTGACATTCCATACATTTTCCACTAAATGTTCAACAGAGCTAAACACATAAGCCCAAATGACTGAGCGACCAATATGGTCATAATGAATCTTTATTAGATATAATAAAAGGAGAAAACCTTCTATAGGTTGCATTACGTGTCACGCTGGGCAGGGACCTGGTTTTCCTTGTTCTAGCTGCCGAGTCTTGGTTCCTCTGACAACAGAAACAAAACACAAACAGTTAGCCGACAGAAAATATAACTCAAACAGATCTTGTTTAGCATGGATAATGCAATTTGCTTAGGTTTCTGTAAATTAATGTTGGTTTTAAAAAAATAACAGTAATGGTGATTAGAGACAAGTTCAAAAGCTGCTGTCCGAATCTTGGACTTTGTTGCATGGTCTTTTGTATAAGCGAAAGTGTTTACTTCAGCAACAAACTGCTTCAGACAGTTTAGTATGAATTTTACTCTGTTTCACAATTCTTAAGCCACACAAGGCTTTAACCAAATAAAACACCGTGTGTATTAATCTTTAAATACTGATCTGTCGACAGATGCTGGAAACACAAGGGTGTATTTCCTCAGGATCACATTCTAGTAAAAGACAAGTGTGCCCATCCTGAGATTCGAACCCAAACGGCATGCTAAACAAGACCCAGTTAATACATCTTACACAGGTGCAGAACACGTAAGCTACAACAGACTTTACATAATGCTTCATTAAAATCAATCCGGCTCTGTGACTGCGATGGCTGACAAGTGTTTGAGAAAATACACAGGTCTTGAGACTTCCGCCTTGAAGTTGAACAATCTTTCACACTGTGCTTAAATACGCCACCAGCCATCGTCACTCTATGGGGAAAAAAGAAAAGAAATGTCAAGCAAAAAACGTGTTGGAATGGATGAGTGAACAATACACTTACAGTATGCACAAACAAGCACAGCTGAGGTTCAAGAGAAACAGAACAATTGTTTCAATGATCAATTACCAGTAGCAAGTAGATTTAGCAGAGATGTCTTATTACTCAAAATTCAATGATGGATATAAAATTTATCCTCACTTGTATCAATGTGCTCTCAAAATATGCTTGGGCTGTGTAAATAAAAGGCCAAGACAGTTTCTCTGGGTTTTAGTTTGATCTTTAGACAGGGTCGAGTTCCTAAAAAGCTACATACAGGCCAAGGCAAAAAAATTTATAACACATTGGTACAAAAACTTCTAAGACAGAACAATATTGTACATTTGTACATTTGTCACGAACAGCGATGTAAAGGCCAGCATAGTAAAACGGTTCAAAAGCACCTTAAAATCCAAAATGTGGAAATATTTTACATATGCCAATACTTTTCGGTATATAGATGTCCGTCAGACGTTCTGCAGAGTTATAACCACAGTTTACACACCACGATTAAAACAAAGACCTGTAGATGTGACTCCTGAAAATGCCCCGAGTGTTTGGAAAACATCTATGGTAGGGCGGGCAAAGAAAATCTACTCCGTGCACTTTGAAAATAGGTGATCATGTCCGAGTTTCAAAATTAAAAAGTGTATTCGAAAAGGCTATGAGCAGTGGTTTATAGATGAGATATTTATTATCGTTGACTCTTTTAAAATGAATCAAACCTGTCTATAAACTAAGGTTACCCAGGTGATGAAATTAAAGAGAGATTTTATGCAGAAGAGTTACAAAAAAATAAAGCCTCGATGCTAACCAGGTGTATACCGCATCCAGAAAATTCTAACCACTCAGGCGTGGTAGAAACAAGCATGTGTTGGCAAAATGGCTTGGTTGGGACAAGAAATTTAACAGTTGGGTCAAGACTTCAGAAGTGAAAGACAAGGAGTTGAGAAACCAAGAAAAAATGTCTAAAGTCAGAAGTGCATTTTATATAACACTGCTGAGTAATTCATCGGCCAGAACTTTTCCCAACACAACAGCATCATTAACCATTCAGGTAGCCAAGACAATAAACAGCCCAGAGACTGGAAGTGGCACTGGTGGAACTGACTTACCCAAAAATGTTCAATTCCATCACCCAGGAAGCACAATTTACCCTAATGAATGAGGAAACAAGAGAGCATGAAGTGACAGACCCAGAGACAGGATGTACCAGAAGGTTTTAGAGAGAGAATCTATTACACACCCAAGGAAACTGGCAGTGCAGCCCAAACACACCATGGGCATCCCATTACCTCAGCCACCTTCCAAACCATACCCTTTATAAAGCAAATCATAAAGTAAACACCAAGGTGTCTTGAAAACAATAACTTTATTGTATATTTCAAGGACACACAGTTTGCATCCTTTACCTCATGATCTAACCCAACCCATCTGTTATAACAGGATACATAAAGGGAGAGAAAAAAAAGGATAAAGTATCTTAAAACAACAAGTTTATTGAAGCAAAATTCCAAACATAGCAATTAACACGTAGTCTTTGCTTTCAGAGTTACACACTGTGTGCTATACATTATATATTTTTTTACATGTATGAATAAAGCAGGAGAAACAGCAGGAAAATATTCACTGATACATACAGTATATGATGTGGGCATCATAAATGTTTATGTTGGTGTAATGCACTCCTAGACAATAATGTTTTGTACTGTATGTTGCAAACTTCATTGAAAAGATTCCTTGAGCATTCTGTTCATAAATTTGTCAAAAGAGACTTCGGGTAAATTACAGTATGAAACTGCTTAGGAAAATTATACCAACAAGCTTGTGTGAATGAGATCAGTAACCCATTTGAAAAGAAACACAATTGTATACAAGTATGCGAACACAATCTAATTGCAAACCAGGTCCAAACCTATCAGTGAACCAATAATACCCCTAAATAAAAGTGTTTAATTCAGCACATGTTTAATATATTTGTATTTCACCAAATTATGCAAGCCTATTTTCTCTGTTTGGAACAGAGCCGACCACTAAAAGATGGTCCTCACAGGCTGAATCAGTTGTGCATAAGCATCAACGGGTATCTCTCCCTGCTCAAACACCGACAGAACATCATCCTGCACCTTTCTCTTGACAGATTTAAGAAAACAGGGGCGATTACACATTTTAGCATGGCACAGACACAGGACACAAGTCTAGCCTTTCTACCCCATTGGAGCATAAATAAGCTAGGTCTATAAGCCCAAGAACGTTTTTAGACAGGCATAGATCCAAATTACCTGTTTAGATTTCTCTGGTTCATGTTCTACCGACTGGTTATCTTCTATAATGATGACACCGGTCTTTTAGCGGTATGTTTTGTTGTTGCAGAATCCATGTTTTGCTTCTTTCTAGTAAAAGAAAACAGATAATGGTGTGTCTCGGGGATGGACCAGCAAGCTCCAATGCCACGAGGGACCAGCGAGAACGCCGACTGGCCAAGCGACACAGGGACACGGGTAAGCTGGGATCGGCAAGATCCGATGCGCGACGGACCAGCGAGGCACTCGCCTGTCCAAGCGACACAGGGACTATGGTTAGCGTAGCCAGTTAAAACCTTGCAAAAGTGGTGGACTCAGCCAACCAACTTAAGCTCGGTCAAAGGAATGTTAGCTGTAAAACAAGCGTTGGTGTCTCCTTTCTGACTTGGACAGCGGTGGACTCAGCCGACCTGCTAGGTCTCTGTCATAAGGAGATGGCTACCAGTGCTTGGTTTTAATCAAAGGAGAGACAGAAAATAAAAGGAGAGGAAAAAAGAAAGAAAGAAAGAAAGAAAGAAAACACAGCACAACTTACCCAATTCTTATTACTGAGGAGCCGGGCCTTTGGGTCCAAATATCTGTACTTAAATATGCTTTTGGGCGAGGCTTTTACAACGCTGGGGCCAATCAAAACGTTTTAAGAAAAGATTTTTTAAGATAACCCGCCAACATATTTTTAACCAATCAACAAACACATGCCGCATGTTAAGCTAGCCAATGGAATTACACCATGCTGGTTCGGGCGTGTGCTGAGTGCATCCAGCGCTTCCCAAATTCAGAACCGACAATCAGGATACACACCAGGCAGCTGTGATGTGAATGGTCTCATATGGCTAAAAGGCAATATGGCGCGACTGAATAAATGTGTGAACTGGTCTGTCAATGAAAACGGTGTTAGCATATGAATTTAACAGTAACAGACAAAATCTTTGTAATACTGCACATGCAATGGTGGCGCACTCATAGGGCAGCCGCTCTCTAACCCAGGAGATCTGGTTTTGCGATTGGGGACGAGAGCAAAAATAAGACGGATCTATCTATCTATCTATCTATCTATATTATCATGATTAAAATATGAATGTGTGTTATTCTAACATAGCCCCATAAACAATTAGTAAAAAAAAAAATGGAATGCTTTTCTTGTCATTCTTAATAAACACAATTTAATTTATAATACGCCTAGAAGTTGGTAAGACACGCTAGGCTAATGGTTTTGTAAATAAATAAAAATCCGGTAACGCTTTAATATTTATATATAAGTCATGAATGTGTGTACACGTTTAATTAGTCTTTTCATTCCTGGCATGATTAACTTGTACCTTTAAAAAGAAGAAAATGCATTATTTTGGTGCATAGCACCCATTTATTAAGTAACTAGGATATGTTAAGGAAAAGAAGCAGCGTTGCTACTCTCTGTATTGGCCGTGGCGCATGTATAGAGCTGTCGCTTTCTAAATCAGCACATCGGGGTTCGCACCTGGACAGTACAATATGACATTGACTCTTAAAATGTGTATGTTATTATGACCTTACATTAGGCCTACGGTGTGTCATTCTTTTATAGACACATAAATGAAAAGGTAAAATGGAATTCTTTTGTCGTTATTCTTAATACGCGCAATTTAATTTATGATAGGCCTAGAAGTTGGTAAGTCACGCTTGGTAGAAAGAGGATGGGCGTGTGATTATTGGGGCCCATCGTGCTGAGTGAACTGATGTACGCGTGTTAGTATTGTATAATAGCGAATAAGATTGTGTTTACAACACTTTTATATTGTAAGGTGTGCTGGAGAAAAAATATATTACTACGATTTCGCCGAAGTTTATATCCTTAAGTGAAGAAAACCAAAAGATATCCACTTTTTCTACCGGTGCCCATTTGTGAGGCCCTTGGCCAGCAAGGGTCTTATCGCTGCGGTGCATTGAGTTCCAAGCAATGAACAGCGGCCCTGGACTGAACACAGGCCACACTGCTTGTTGGTTGAACAAATACTTACAGCATCCAGATCGGTTTAATAATGAAAGGATTCGTTAAACAACCAATGTTTATTTATTTATTTATTTTGTTTTTGTTTTCGTACCTGGCATCTGCCAAGATGTTGTCATACTAATAATGTCGTTAAGACGTGTCTGGGTTGCTTTATGGTGCTCTTTTTTCAGCGAGACAGTCATCAATAGAGATTCAAGCAATTTCTCATGTGCTGAAAATCCTGGTAAGAACTATTGTGGCGGTATTTTAAAATTGACTTTGTACATACAAATAGCATTATATCCCTTCGAGCAATCTCCAGACCGGGACAAAGTAAGTTTTTTCACTAATTATGCATGAATATATAATATACAAATCTTAATTCTGTGGCAATCAGAAAGGTGATCATCAGTTTCATCCGAATCTAAGAGGCGAGCCATAATGCTCCATAATGCAAAATGCATAAAATATTTAATGTGTAATTCCGCCCATGTTATATACAGTATAATAGACCAATAACCACCAAACATGACGAATCAGCTGTTATCGTTTATGGACACATGGTGAAACATAACTGTAAAACAGGTGCCACAATTAAATTGCATCATTTATTATATGTAATACCTCTGGAATGTTCCACCGTTATCACTTATAGACAGACGATGAAACGTATATTCCAATGAATTTTATCATTTCATTTTATGTAATAGGGTACATCTAGAATGTTCCAACAAGGCCCTCTACACTCGCCTCATCTCAAAGAGCAGCAACAGATTCCAGTGTCCCCTGACGAAGTGTTACTTTTGTAAAGAAAAATTATTTATAAGGATTTTGAACCGTTAGAAACGTGTTTGGATTACCCTGGGTGAGGATTTAAGATCATCGTGGACGCTTAATTTACTCACCGAGCTAAATACAGGTTAGTAACTATGGGTGGCAGAACTTTCAGTGTGATGGCCCCTAAAATTTGGCATGCTCTTTCCTATCTGCCTTAGGTAAAAATCTATTGCTCATTTCAAACTCCTGCTAGAATTCCATTTGACCACTTAGTTTACTTGGCTATAATAGAATAACATACAGTAATGCATAATCATATACACATTTGAAAAGTCAATGTTTTACTTTTGTTGTCTGCCCGGACAACACACGCATCCGCTGCTCTGGTTCATTTTTTTCTTCTTATTCTTATTTTAAGGCACAAGTTAATCATGCCAGGGATAAAAAGTCAAATTACACGTGCACACCATCATGACCTATATATATACACATAAATATTAACACGTTACCGGATTTTTATTTATTTATTTATTTATTTACAAGACCGTCTGCCCCAGCGTGACTTACCAACTTCTAGGCCTATCATAAATTAAATTGCGCGTATTAAGAATAACAACAAAAGAATTCCATTTTACCTTTTCATTTATGTGTCTATAAAAGAATGACACACCGTAGGCCTAATGTAAGGTCATAATAACATACACATTTTAAGAGTCAATGTCATATTTTACTGTCCAGGTGCGAACCCCGATGTGCTGATTTAGAAAGCGACAGCTCTATACATGCTCACTGGCCAATACAGAGAGTAGCAACGCTGCTTCTTTTTCCTTAACATATCCTAGTTACTTAATAAATGGGTGCTATGCACCAAAATAATGCATTTTCTTCTTTTTAAAGGTACAAGTTAATCATGCCAGGAATGAAAAGACTAATTAAACGTGTACACACATTCATGACTTATATATAAATATTAAAAGCGTTACCGGATTTTTATTTATTTACAAAACCATTAGCCTTAGCGTGTCTTACCAACTTCTAGGCGTATTATAAATTAAATTGTGTTTATTAAGAATGACAAGAAGAGCATTCCATTTTTTTTTACCAATTGTTTATGGGGCTATGTTAGAATAACACACATTCATATTTTAATCATGATAATATAGATAGATAGATAGATAGATAGACCGTCTTATTTTTGCTCTCGTCCCCAATCGCAAAACCAGATCTCCTGGGTTGAGAGTGCTGCCCTATGAGTGCGCCACCATTGCATGTACAGTATTACAAAGATTTTGTCTGTTACTGTTAAATTCATATGCTAACACCGTTTTCATTGACAGACCAGTTCACACATTTATTCAGTCGCGCCATATTGCCTTTTAGCCATATGAGACCATTCACATCACAGCTGCCTGGTGTGTATCCTGATTGTCGGTTCTGAATTTGGGAAGCGCTGGATGCACTCAACACGCCGAACCAGCATGGTGTAATTCCATTGGCTAGCTTAACATGCGGCATGTGTTTGTTGATTGGTTAAAAATATGTTGGCGGGTTATCTTAAAAAATCTTTTCTTAAAACGTTTTGATTGGCCCCAGCGTTGTAAAAGCCTCCAAAAGCATATTTAAGTACAGATATTTGGACCCAAAGGCCCGGCTCCTCAGTAATAAGAATTGGGTAAGTGCTGTGTTTTTCTTTCTTTCTTTCTTTCTTTCTTTTTTCCTCTCCTTTTATTTTCTGTCTCTCCTTTGTAAAACCAAGCACTGGTAGCCATCTCCTTATGACAGAGACCTAGCAGGTCGGCTGAGTCCACCCCGAAGAAAAGGGCCCCGCGTTTTACGCTTTTTTTTTTTACCCCGGAAGTTGGGTTTGGGTGGGCCCCCCGCAAAAGGAAACCTCGAACCGCCCGGGTTTTAAGCGGTGTTCCGGTCGGGTCGGCGCATCCCCCTTCCCGTGGGCCCCCCCGGGCGGGGTTTTCCCGGTCCCGGCATTGGGGGCCTGGTTTCCCCCCCCATTATCGTTTTTTTTAAAAAACCAAAAAGGGTTCTGCCAAAAAAACCTCCGAAAGCAGAACCGTGCTAAAGGAAAAAAACCTGGGGGAAAAAAGCCCCAAAATTTAAAAGGAAGGGAAAGCCTTTTAAAACGCTGGGCTTATGACCCGCTTTTTATTAAGGGTGAAAGCAGACGGTCTGTGTTTTGCCAAAAAATAACTCCCCGTTTTTAAATCTTAAAAAAATTGGGTGATTTATGTCGGGGTTGGAAAGGGGAAACCGTTTATTTTTCCATTATTAACCCTTTTATGTTTGTTAAACAGAAAACCCAAATTTTGGGGGTAAAATATATTAAACGTTTTAATTAAACACTTTTTTAAGGGGGATTATTGGTTCCTGATAGGTTTGGACCCTTTTTTTTAAAAAATACAATTGTGTTTTTTTTAAATGGGTTATATCTATTAAAATTTTTTTGGGTTAATTTTTTAAAAATTTATCGAAATTTTTCTTTTGAAAATTTATAAAGAAGGTAAACTTTTTAATGAATTTAACATCAGCAAAAAATTATTTTTAAGTGCATTAACCAAAATAAAAAATGATACTTTACAATCGTGAATATTTTTCTTTTCCCCTTTTATTCCAGTAAAAAAAATAAATAACATTTAGCAAACCAAAAAAAAGGTTAATTTGCTTGTTTGGTTTTCTTTTAATAAACTTGTTGTTTTTAAAACCTTTATCCTTTTTTTTTTTCCCCCCTTTTTTGCCTGTAAAAAGGTTGAACTTTGGGGAAACAGAGGGTGGTGCAAAAAAGGGTCCTTTTTCAATAAAATTATTTTTTTGACCTGGTGTTTACCCAGTTTGCTTTTTAAAGGGGAGGTTTGGGAATGGCTGGGTAAGGGGGCCTTTTTTCGTGGTTTTTTGAAAAATTTTTAAAACCCGCATCCCGTTTGGGTTTTCACTTCTCCTTTTTCTATTTTTAATTATTTCCCGGGGGATGAATTAACATTTTGGGCAATTTTCCCCACCCATTCTATTTACGGGTCTACAAAATTTCGGGGGAAAATTCTGCGAGAAATTCTGCATTTTTTTTTCGCATTTTTTTTGGTTTTTAACCCCTTTTCTTTTCCGGCGAAAAGAAACTTTTCCCCTTTTTAAACCCCCTGCGTTTTACCCGCGGTGGTTGAACGGGTGTACCTGGTTAGCATCGGGGAAGAACCTTTTGCTTTTTTTTCATCCCCGCGAAACTTAGTTTTCCGGGACCCAAAAATCCGAAAAAAAATCTCACTTAAATCGCCAGCCCTCACTTTTTAAGGGACATGATCCCATTTCAAAGGGGGTGCCGCCCCCCAAACGCCCCCCAGAGCATTTTAAAAATTTTGCTGTTTTTTTTGTGGGTTTCTGGTTATAACCGAGAAATCGACAGGACATCATATCCCGTATTAAAATATTTCCCCATTTTTTTTTTAAAGGGGATTAAAATTTTCAACTGGCCTTTTGTTTAAAACCAAAATTTTTATTTTTCTTCTTGAAAAAAGTTAAATTTTTTTTTGGCCGTCAACGAAACCACCCCGTAAAGATCAAACTAAAACCCGCCCCTTTGGGCCCCCCAAACAATTTTTAGAAAATTTTAAAAATGGGTAAAATTCCCTCATTTTTGGTAAAAATCTTTCGCTACCAAGATTGGGTTAAAACTTTCTGTTTTTTTAACCCGCTGGTTTTTTTTGCATACTGTGACCCTTTTTTTTTTCCCCCCTTTTTTTTTCCCCATAAAATTTTTTAACAGGGGGAAGGGCTGTTTAACTTTTGGGGGAAATCCAAGATTTATTTTTTAAACCTTTTCGGCAAAAACGGTTATTTAATGGCATTATGTAAATCGGCACCGGGCCCTGAAAAAAAGGGTCCTTTGCTGCGTTTGCCCTAAAAAGGGGGATTTTAAACCCCTTTTTTTCCACTCTGTCGAAATATATTTAAAAAAAACCGGTGTTTTTTTTAAAAGTTTTGAATTTAAAAATGTAAAAAATAAATTCATTTTTAACGCCAAGCATTTTTCTGGCCTTTGCTTTTCAAAAAACCGAAAAACCCAAAGGCAGGGAAAGGTATCACCTTTCTGTTAAAACCCATTTTTACGAAACCCAAAAGCATTATCCGCTAAACAAAACGTTTGGGTTTTTTTTCGTCCCAACTGTTTGTGTTTTTTGGCGGGAACAGTGCACGCGGAAAATTACGGCACAATAGAAGGTTTTCCATTTAAACAATAAAAAAATTATTATGACCTATTTGGGCCCCAGTCTCTGGGCATGTTTGGGGTCTTTGAACAAGTGGAAAAATGGGAAGTCGAAAAAAAATGCATCCAGGGACACATTTTAAAAAACCCCCCTATTGCATATAGCGCTTATTTATGCTCAAAAAGGGGTAAAAAGATAGATTTTTTTTCGTTTTTTTTGACAATCTCCCTTGTTTTAAATACAGAGATTGGTGATATTCACTAATTTTACGGGGGAAAATACCCGATGCATAGAAAAAGATTCACCCGTAAACCACTTTTTGTGGTTTAAAACGGAAAAAACACATAATTTGTGTAAAAAATATAAAAAGCGCAAACAATTTTTTTAAACTATTTTGGGGTTTGGCCTGGTTTTTTAAATTTTCATTTTGCGTTCATATATGCATTTTTTTGTGTTTTTTTCTTTCAATTGCAAATTTTTCCCCAATTCTTATTATTTTCGGCTCCCCGCTTTATTAAGTTTAAACATTTTTTAGGCAAAAATTTTTCCAAAAATGAAACCCAAACTTATTTTGCTTTTTTGGTTTTTTTTTCAACTAAGAAATATATATAAATACATATATAATACATTTATATACATATACTGCTCACAAAAATTAAAGGAACACTTTAAAGAAACACATTAGATACATCAGATCTCAATATGAAGTTGGATATCTATGAAAAAATAACGACAGGGCAATGTCTTAGGAACAAAAGGATGTCAAGTCTTTTAATGGAAATAAAAGTTTTCTGCCTACAGAGGGCTCAATTTTGTAGACACCCTAAAATCAGAGTGAAATGAAGATGTGGCAGGCTAGTCCATTTTTTCAAAAACTTAATTTCTGCTACTCAAAATGCTTTTCAGTATCTTGTGTGGCCCCCATGAGCCCCATGACAACGTCGGGGCATGCTCCTAATGAGACGACGGATGGTGTCTTGTGGCATTTCCTCCCAGATCTATATGAGGGCATCCCTGAGCTGTTGTACAGTCTGAGGAGCAACCTGGGGGTGCCTAATGGACCGAAACATAATGTCCCACAGATGTTCTATTGGGTTTAAGTCAGGGGATCGTGAAGGCCATTCAATTGTTTCAATTCCTTTATCCTCCAGGTACTGCCTGCATACTCTTGCCACATGAGGCCGGGCATTGTTGTGCATTAGGATGAAACCAGGACCTACTGCACCAGTGTAGGGTCTGACAATGGGTTCAAGAATTTCATCTTGATACCTTATGGCAGTCAGAGCACCATTTCCTACGCAGTAGATGTCTGTGCGTCCCTCCATGGATATGCCTCCCCAGACCATCACTGACCCACCACCAAACCTGTCATGTTGAACGACGTTGCAGGCAGCATATCGTTCTCCTTGTCTTCTCCAGACTCTTTCACGTCTATCACAGCTGCTCAGGGTGAACCTGCTCTCGTCTGTAAAAAGTACAGGGCGCCAATGGCGGACTTGCCAATTCTGGTGTTCTTGAGCAAATGCCAGTCGAGCTCCACGGTGCTGGGCAGTAAGCACAGGGCCCACTACAGGACGTCGGGCCCTCAGGCCATCTTCATGAAGTCTGTTCCTGATTGTTTGGGTAGAGACATTCACACCAGTGGCCCTCTGGAGGTCATTCTGTAGGACACGAGCAGTGCTCAGCCTGTTCCACCTTGCACAAAGGAGCAGGTATCGGTCCTGCTGATGGGTTGAGGACCTTCTACGGCCCTGTCCAGCTCTCCGAGAATAAACAGCCGGTCTCCTGAAATCTCCTCCATGTTCTGGAGATTGTGCTGGGAGACACCTTAAACCTTCTTGCTGCAGCACGTGTGGATGTGCCATCCTGGAGAAGTTGGACAACCTGTGCAACTTCTGTAGGGTTAAGGAATCGCCTCATACTGCCAGTAGAGATAATTACTCAAGCCAAAACTAGCACGAGTGGAAAACCAGCCAAAAAAGATCAAGAGGGAGAAACTTGAAATGACCTCCACAAGTAAAACCAGTCCTGCTTTGAGGGTTTTCTAATTGTTGCCACTTTAGTGCACCTGTCGTTAAGTCAATGAACACCAATCCAGCTGAAAGTGATTAACAATGACCTCAGCTGCTTAACCAACCAGAAAATTATCAGACAGGTTTAATTGATTTCATGCCAGGTCCAATAAAAAAAAAAAGTGTTCCTTTAATATTTGTGAGATATTATGAACTATCGTATCTGTTCAAATTCTATTTAAATTTTAAATAGAAGGAATTTTTATTTAGTCGACAGAAATATCTTTGGTAGGAATGCAAGTTAAATGTAGGCATCAATTCATAAATTTTTCTTCACCATAGAAATGTAAAGAGTAAATTAGCCTTACATTCCAACCAAAGATATTTGTGTAGACTAAATAGAACTTGAAAAGATATATTTTTTTGAATGTGATCGCGCAATTCAGATCGAGTTGACGCGCACTACATCGAGCCCGCGTGCTATTGTGGTTTCGCCTGCGTGCCTCAATAAGTCACCCTCCCCTTGCTCTTACTTTTTTACCGTTCATCTAATGATTACACTGAGTATGGCTTTACAAAAACAATCATTGATGGCGAATAAAGTATCCATTATTCATAAAGCTTCAATTGGTGATCTGTCTTTCTGTGTTAACCGCATATTTTTTCATACGTCTCAAACCAAGGGGATGCGAGGGTAAAATGAATCGGGAAACGCTGATATATATGTATGTGTGTGTGTGTATATATATGTATGTATATATATATTGAAATAGTTTTACTGTGAAATATTGCAAAGAGTATGCGACACGTGTTTCGCCCTAATTTCAGGGTCATCAGGCATACATACTCAGTGCACCCACTCTTGGAAATCGAACCTAGGACGTCAGCGCTAGAGGCGAAGCCTCTTTCATTGCGCCACGGCGTGTGGTTTGTCTATTTGAGAGTATGTAGGTCGGGATATATATATACCCGCGCTTCACAGCGTAGAAGTAGTGTGTTAAAGAAGTTATGAAAAAGAAAAGGGAAAATTTTAAAAATAACGTAACATGATTGTCAATATACAGTAATTGTTTTGTGAGTGTTATAAGTGTTGCTGTCATGAAGGATTTGATTATCATTATTTCTTTCAATCAGGTTCGTATTTGTAGGATGTGTTGTGTTCAAGTTACATTCCGTATTTATCAATCGTTGTAAAGATAACAGGTTTCATTCATCGATTCGTTTCTTACTGCATCAATAAACAGCTTGTCTTCCTCTTTATCTGAGACGTGACACACTGCATGCACAGGTTTTTTTTGTTTTTTTTTTACACTGTCTTCCTTTAGCGGGACATTGACTTTTTCCACCATGTGCTTAATTTCCGCAGTAGTCGCACTTATGAATATGCTTGTATGTGTCACACGCTTCATATTTTTTTGCTGCCTTCTCAATTGTGTAATTCGGTTTTTGTTCAGCACTCTTTGAAACTGTTGCATTTTGTCTGTTCACTGCATCAGTTCACGTGAGCCGCTCGGTGTACATGCATCGAAGATTCCCAGCTGTGCTGGTGCCATCTCTTGCGATGTCCACGGCTGTATTTAATGTTAGCTAAGACCCGGCACTTAAAAGTTTCTCTCGCAGTTTCGCTGAGTTTGTGCCAAACACCACCCTGACCATCTCATCTTCGTCTGCATAAGCACAGTCCTTCACCCGTGAATATTTAGCAGCAGTGTTTCTATTGGAATGCCGCTGACGGACGACCTTATATGGGCAGGCAGCAAATTACACCTCCCACGGCCATCGATCAGAGGTCTATTATAGTATATGGACGAAAAAATAGGTTCCAGTTATGACCATTACGCATAGAATTTCAAAATGAAACCTGCCCAACTTTTGTAAGTAAGCTGTAAGGAATGAGCCTGCCAAATTTCAGCCTTCTACCTACACGGGAAGTTGGAGAATTAGTGATGAGTGAGTGAGTGAGTGAGGGCTTTGCTTTTTATTAGTATAGATAGATATATATACATACATACACATATATATACACATTCATATGATAATGTTTGGGAACCTCTCTTAATTCTTTGGATTTTTGTTTATCTATTGCTGAGCTTTCAAAGTAGCCACTTCCTTTTAATTTATGACATGCCTTATGGAAACAGTAGTAGTTCAGCAGTGACATTAAGTTTATTGCATAAGCATAAAATATGCAATATGCATCACAACAAAATTAGACAGGTGCATAAATTTGGGCACACCAACAGAGATATTACAGTTAGTATTGTTAGTTGAGCATTCTTTTGCAAATATAACAGCCTCTGGACGCCTCCTATAGCCTTTGATGAGTGTCTGGATTCTGGATGGAGGTATTTTTGACCATTCTTCCATAAAAAATCTCTCCAGTTCAGTTAAATTTGATGGCTCCACCAAATCTGACAGTAGGTAGTAGGTGTTTTTCTTGGAATGCGGTGTTTTTCTTCCGCCATGCAAAGTGCTTTTTGTTATGACCAAATAACTTAATTTTTGTCTCATCAGTCCAAAGCACTTTGTTCAAAAATGAATCTGGCTTGTCTAAATAAGCATTTGAATAGAAAAACTCTTTTTTTGGCGTGAGTGTAGAAAGGGCTTCTTTCTCATCACCCTGCATTACAGATGTTCTTTGTGCAAATTGCGCTGAATTGTAGAAAGATATACAGATACACCATCTGCAGCAAGATGTTCTTGCAGGTCTTTGGAGGTGATCTGTGGGTTGTCTATAACCATTCTCACAATCCTGTGCATTTGCCGCTCCTGTATTTTTCTAGGCCTGCCAGACCTGGGTTTAAAAGCAACTGTGCCTGTGGCTTTCCATTTCCTGATTACATTCCTTACAGTTGAAACTGACAGTTTAAACCTCTGAGATAGCTTTTTGTAGCCCTTTCTTAAACCATGATACTAAACAATCTTTGTTTTGAGATCTTTTGAGAGTTGCTTTGGGGATCCCATGCTGTCACTCTTCAGAGGAGAGTCAAAAAGGAAGCACTACTTGCAATTGACCACCTTAAATACCTTTTCTCATGATTAGACACACTTGTCTATGAAGTTCTATCCATCCATCCATCCATTATCCAACCTGCTATATCCCAACCACAGGGTTACGGGGATCTGCTGGAGCCAATCCCAGCCAACACTGGGCATAAGGCAGGAACAAGCACTGGGCAGGGCGCCAGCCCACCACAGGGTACGCACACGCACATACAAACACATCCACACACTAGGGACAATTTAGAATCGCCAATGCACCTAACCTGTAACCAATTTGGTGTTGCAAGTAATCAGTATTAAGCAGTTCCATGCATTAAAATCAGCAAAATTAAAAGGGTACCCAAATTTTTACACAGCCAATTTTTTACATTTGATTTAATTTCATACAACTAAGTACTGCTTCACTAAAAATCTTTGTTCGGAAAACACCCCAGTACTCAGATGTTCCTAGGAAATGAAAGACATACCACTGTTATCTTTTTTTTGAAAGTAGATTAAATTATTATGCAGGCTTAGAGAGGATCCCGAACCTTTTCATAAGACTGTATATATACCTTATGGTGTTTCTGTATATATACCTTATGGTGTTTTCTGATTGGTGCTATTCAAGTCATAAAATGATTTCTTCAAAATGTCACATATATTTGTCTCTTTCTTTTATTTTTGGTGCTGCATTGACATCATGCACCAGAAGGCGTGAACTTATTTAGTGCGGCAGGAGCATGCAGGTGGCAGGTTGCTTGTGCTACAACAAACTTGACTTGGCAGTGATCAACACACATGTACTGTGCAAGGCATGCATGGGGGACACTGAGAAAAGAAGAGTGTTCATGGCTCACCTTGCAGAGGAGCTTTGTCATCACTTCTTACAAAAAAAGGTAATGGATAAAGCAAAAGAGAATGCAACATCGACAAGCTCCAAAACCGCTGCTTCCCCAGCCCTTTCAGTGTAATAGTAACCACAGCACAGAGAGAAGTGTGTACATTGCAACAGGTACATATGTCGCAAATGTAGAAAGGATGGCCCTTGGGTGTGTGGGAAATGTTAACATTTAATTCTGATGATTGCATATAGCGCAGAACTGACCGCCTCATACTATTCTTTCCTCTGCATGTCCTGGAGTACAAAAGAAACAGCACAATGCACCCAAAAGTGAACACTGGCTAGATAAAAAAAAAAGAATGCAGTCACCGATTACAACCGCAAGAAGGAATGCGAATGAATATGAATAATGTTGCATCAGTGGAACAATGTTTTCCGAAATGTACTATACAGTCATAAAATAAGTTATTCCAAATATATATACATATGTCTGTGTTTTTCTTTGTCAGTGCGGTTTTGACATCATGGACCATAAGGTGCATACTAATTCAGCGTGAGCAGGAACACTCAATAAAACTGAATTAAAAAAAAAATTCCAATGACGGTGAGATACAAAGAAGGCAGATTCACCAGCGTGCGTTTGTCAGCTTTTATTCCTCAAGATCAGAGAATTTCCTGTCCCATTGTCTCAAAACACCACTCACATCTGCAGTTATTCTTAAATTGAGATAAAAAGTACCGTGTCAGATTATGGGATTAGATGTTGTATCTTTATCATGACTGAGAGAATAAAAGTGAAAAAAAAAAACATGAAATTTTACAAGTACTATGAATTTGCACTGGCTTTTACAGACACAAATCAAATGTATGTTTTTTATTGCATAACATTAACAATAAGAGCAGCTCAATACTCAAAACGGTAGATTTGCCGGGGAGCTGGTTTTGAACTCACAACGTCCGGATTATAATCAGCGGATCTTACCACTACACCACGGAAGCTGTCATATTGTTCTTGCAGCTTTTGTGAAGGTATTTACTTGATATTTGGCCATCAGCCTTCACACAGACAGTTCATGTCTACATTTTCTAATTTATTACTAAAATATAAAAAAAATATTTCTGTTTTAATGATGTGCTTAAATAGATTGTTTTAGACACAAAACACATCAAATTACTTCCCCTTACAATTCTGGGTAGCCCACTCCCAGATAATCAATCAAGGCAGTAACTGGGGGAACTTGTTGCCCATTCTGAGGCGGTAGGGGAGGGTGGTATAGCAGGCTGCTTAATGCTTGGGCTTATCAACACAATTAGAAGACAAAAGAAGCTGACAGAGAGGTGTAAAGGGATTTAAGGTGGGACGGATTTATGAGTTTTTTTTTCATTGGCTGTGCTAATTCTATTGTTAATTAGCGCAGGTCAAAGGGTGGGGTTTTGCACCTGATTTCCCATAATTCTTCATAGCTATAGCCACTTCAATCGATTGAATACCAGTCACGATGGATGAGGGTATTTTCTTAGAAACAATCATCTGATCACATACACATGTGAATTTACTTTTGATTTTTGCAGCTTCATGGTGTTACTTCATTTGATTTTTATTTTTGGTAGCATTCTTGTGCATAGACATTGAAAAATAAATGTCAAAAGAAGATTCCATTTTATAATTTTAATTTTCATTTCCTTTTTCTTGCAGAAAAAAAGCTCCCATATATAAAATGTAAATCAGAGATGAAATTAAAATGAGTAGATGAAGTCATGATAATTTGAACTGTTAGTGCTTTTTGCAGAATACCTTTTTTAAAACCTTAAATAATTGGTAATTCTTAAATATTATCCAGAATTTATTGCCAGACTTAAAGGAAATCACTCAAAAGTGAATGAATATTGCAACTCCTGTCACAAAATGGAAAAACATGAAAAGAAAAATAAAAAGTAAAACATACTTACACACATATATTGCCTGTAAAGTTGATGTGAGGACATCGATGAGGTTTGCACATTACTGCTACTACTGCAATCTGCAAAAATAAAGCAATATTTAGTATTACTTTATGACTTCAAAATAACAGTATGATGCCTACTGGCTGGAGTTTCAATATGGGGGAAAAAAAATCACAATATTCAATGTACTGGGTATTTTTACATTTAATTATGTTACTGCTCCAACACTAAGGTAAGCAATGCTCACACACAGTTCTCATATTTAGGGGAGACTACTTTAGGTTTCTAGCACATTTTTTGTCAGTGTGGTGGTTGTCTCAAATGACATCTCTTCTAGATAGTCTAGGAGTTGTGTCACTTTGTAAAAGACACTTGGATTAAACATAAATATAAATTCCCCATGGTGATGTAGTTTATGTATGTTCTGCAACAGATTGGTGTTCGAAGTCAGGGGACCAGTACCTACAAGTTTGACATTTGACTCAATGTAATCCTAATATGCAACTACACTGTTTTGTTGTTGATGTTGTATTTTCCCCCAAATTACTTCATCAAGAAATATAGTACTAATTTTACATCCAATCCTCTTTCAATGTTTGAGTAAACAAAGTTAAAGAGCCAAACCTAGTCAGTTCATATTAATGGTACAGTATAGTACAGTACATATTTGCCACGTGTCTATGAACCTAATTTAAAGTTAAGCTTTACACCTTGCTTTCCTATTTGTTTGCATAAGCACAGTCCTTCACCAGCAATTTTAACTCTGTTACAGCAATTTCAACTTCGTTACAAAGTGATCAAAAGTCTTGTTTATACCCTGCGTCTTCTCAATAAACTTGTATCTCGCGAATATCGTCTTCGTCGTAGGTATGACAAACGCCAGCGGCAGCCTGTCTATGAACTTAAGTTAAACTTAAGGTTTACACCGTGCTTTGTTTCCACAGTAGCTGCACTTATGAATATGCTTGTATGCGTCACTCGCTTCATATTCTTTTGCTGCCTTCTCAACTGTGTAATGCGTTTTTTGTTCGGCGCTCTTTGGAGCTCTTCCTTGTTCTCTGCGTACTGCATTCACAGTCAGTTTACGTGAACCGCTCAGAATACATGCATCGAAGGTTCTCAGCTGTGCTTGTGCTATCTCGTGCGATCTTGCCATGTCCACGGCTTTATTTAATGTTATCTAAGACCCGGTACTTAAAAGTTTCTCTCGCACTTCCGCTGAGTTTGTGCCAAACACTAGTCTATCCCTGACTACCTCATCATCATTTGCAAAAGCACAGTCCTTCACCCGCAAATATTTAGCAGCAGTGTGTGTATTGGATTGCTGCTGATGGACAGCCTTATATGGGCAGGCACTCAATTACGTGAGAGGCATGACGATTAGGGACGCAACTCCGCCTCACATGGCGACCGAGCTGCAGGATATGACTGTATATATGTACTGTACATAAGTAGGTTCCAGTTATGACCGTTATGCATAGAATTTCGAAATGAAACCTGCCTAACTTTGTAAGTAAGCTGTAAGGAATGAGCCTGGCAAATTTCAGCCTTCTACCTACACGAGAAGTTGGAGAATTAGTGATGAGTCAGTCAGTCAATCAGGGCTTTGCCTTTTACTTGTATAGATTCAAAACATCGATGTATCCAAAGGGCTACCTTACAAAGACCGAAGACAGAAGGCAGCATGGCTCTACTTACTTTTCAATTTTATTACTGGGCAGCAAACATACAATCTATAAAATCCTAAACATGGACAGAAATAGATGAACATACACAGGCTTGGTCCCCAATAGAAATAAAATCCTGCAGAACTTCTTTATCATCCTTGCTTTATACCACTATAAATACAAGTTATTGCAAATCTATACTAATAAAAGGCAAAGCCCTGAATGACTGACTAACTCATCTGTGAGTTAAGAACAGATCGATCCCCACCCCTGAGAGAGAGAGCAAGCCAAACAGCGTAAAATTTAAGGCTTGTAAACATACATAAATTAATAAATTCTCAGTGCTTCATGACCTTATTTTAAAATGTTACTCATTAGATACTGCCATGTTTTGAAAAAAGTCTGTACGGATCCTCTAAGTGAGAATTTGATATTTTCCAATTTCAAATAATATAACACATTGGTTTCCCACTGACTTAAAAGAGGAGAGTTTGGGTTCTTCCAGTTTATCAAAATCAGTCTGCGTGCCAAAAGTGTAGTGAATGCAATCACAATTTGTTTGTCTTTCTCCACTTTAAGCCCCTCTGGAAGAACCCCAAACACAGCTGTTAATGGGTTAGGAGGGATTGTAAGTCCAAGGCTGTCTGAAAGGTAATTAAAAATTTTGGTCCAGAATGATGTTAATTTGGTGCAGGACCAAAACATGTGACCCAGTGAGGCTGGGACTTGGTTGCAACGTTCGCAGTTTGGATCATGCACTGGAAACATTTTGGAGAGTTTTAGTCGAGACAGATGTGCTCGATATATAATTTAGAGTTGTATTATTGTATGGTTTGCGCATATGGAGCTTGAGTGAATTCTCTGCATTGCTACTTTCCACTCCTTTTCTGATATATTAATTGAGAGATCTTTTTCCCAGTGTCCTCTTGGATCTTTGAAAGGGAGGGATTGTAAAATGATTTTATATATTGTAGAAATGGAGTCTAAGTCCTTGAGATTGAGCAATATTTTTTCTAGCATGGATGAGGGTGCAAGATGAGGAAAATCTGGAAGGTTCTGTTTAACAAAGTTCCTGATTAGAAGATAGTGAAAGAAATGTGTAGCTGGAATGTTAAATTTGGAATGTAATTGTTCATAGGATGCAAAGACGTTGTCTATATAAAGATCTCTAAGCAAGTTAATTCCAAATTTTTTCCAGATATTAAAAACTGCATATGTTTGTAAAGGTTGAAAGAGGTGGTTCTCTTGCAGAGTTTCCACAGATAGAAGCTTCTCCATCTTAAAATGCTTTCTATATTGGATCCAGATTCTAAGTGAGTGGAGCACAATTGGGTTATTTGTATATTGCCGATAACGTGTATTTATTGGAGCACAGAGCAAGGAATACAAAGAAGTACTGCAGGATTTTACTTCTATTGCGGTCAATTCCTGTGTATGTTCTTCTATTTGTGTCCAGGTTCTAATCGCCAATATATTTGCTGCCCAGTAATAAAACTGGAAGTTAAGTAGAGCCATGCCGCCTTCTGCCTTTTGTCTTTGTAGGGTCGCTCTTTTGATGTGTGGATGTTTTGAATTCCAAATAAATGAGGTTATTGTTGAATCTAATTGCCTAAAAAATAATTTATTAATGTATATTGGAATGTTTTGAAATAAAAAAAGAGCTTAGGAAGAATATTCATCTTAATAGTGTTAATTCTTCCAGCTAGTGTGAGATGAAGGTTTGACCATCTATGCAAGTCTTGTTTAATTTTTTCCATGTAGACGACGAAATTTTGTTGATATAGAGCTTTATGTTTACTTTTGATGTTTACCCCTAGGTATTTAAACTGTTCTGCAATGACAAAAGGTTGGGTATCTAATCTAATATTATATGCTTGAGAATTTACGGGAAAGAGTACACTTTTATTCAGATTAATTCTGAGACCAGAGATCTTTTGAAATTCTGTGAGTGCTATTAAGACTGCAGGCACAGAATTTTCTGGGTCCGATATATACCATACCATATCATCTGCGTATAATGAGATTTTCTGTTCCAGTCCTTCTCTGCTAATCCCCTTTATTTGATCAGTATTTCGACAATGTATTTCCAGTGGTTCAATAGCAATCGCAAACAGCAGCGGTGATAAGGGGCATCCTTGTCTAGTGCCACGTTCTAGTTTAAAGTATTCTGAGCAAATGTTGTTGATGCAAACTAAAGCTTCTGGGTTAGTATACAGTAATTTAATCCATGCACAAATGTTTGGGCCAAATCCAAACTTCTCCAATGTAGTAAAAAGGTATTTCCATTCAATCATGTTGAATGCTTTTTCTGCATCCAATGATAATAATATTTCTGGGGGGTTTGATTTAGTTGGTGAGTATATTACATTAAACAGGCATCGAAGATTTGAACATAAGTGTTGGCTCATAATAAATCCAGTTTGGTCTTGTGATAATACAGAGGGGAGCACTTTTTCCATCCTTCTAGCTATGATTTTAGAGAGTATTTTAACGTCGTTATTCAGAAGTGAGATTGGTCTGTATGATGCACATTGTAATAAGTCCTTATTTTGTTTTGGAAAAAAAGTGATTAGTGCTTGGCGAAAGGTTTGAGGAAGAGATTGGTTATCTCTGGCTTCTGTAAATGTTGGTAATAGGAGGGGAGCAAGCTTAGCGGAGAATTTATTGTAAAATTCTGCAGGGTAGCCATCAGGGCCTGCTGCTTTCCCGCCTTGGAGTGACTTTATAGAATCTAGTAATTCTGATATCGCCAGAGGTTTATCAAGTTCCTCCGCACTAAAAGCATCTATTTGTGGTATATGTAATGTATCCAGAAATTCATTAGATTGTGTGTTGTTTTCTTTAAACTCAGCAGTATATAGGGATTTATAGTAGTCTCTGAAAGTGTGCATTATATTTTTGTGTTGGACGATTTTATCTCCGTTCGTGTTGGTGATTACCAAGATTGCGTTGCGCAATTCTTGCTTGTGAATTTGTTGAGCCTAAAGCTTATTATCTTTCTCTCCATGTTCATAATAATGATGTCTGGATTTGAAGAATAGTTGTGTTCAGTTTCTTTAGTCAACAAAATGTGGAAAAAGTGATGCACTGTAAAACTGAGTGAATGTACTGATTTCCACGAAGCCTATAAAGCTTTCATGAGAGACTTATAACAGAGAAAAATTATGCTGTTGCAGTACCCAAAGAAAGCCTGAGTTGCTGTGATGACAAGGTGTAGTACATATTTCATCATGCTGTGTATCATTCAAAGACAAACCAAGGGACTTCGCTTAATTAAAAATTTCTGAAAGGTGCTGATCTAATTAACATGCTGACTGGTGTCCACACAAGATTTAGAAAACAGTTAGTGAATTTATTGGCAGACATCAAAATCAAAATTCTACCAGGTCCCAGAAAAAGACACTGGTCTTCTGCACTTTTTATGGTGGCCCAAAGGTAAACTAAATAAACATTGGGAAGAATTTCAAATGACACTACATATTTTTGGTGCTACTTCTTAACTCAGATGTGCTTCATATGCTTTGTTTAGAATAGCCAAAGAAGCAAAAGAAACAGCTCTATGGTTCAGAATTTTTATACAGACTACCGTCTAAAGTCGGATGGAACAGAGGAATGGGCAAAAAGATTGGCAAGAGATGTTTAAGTCCTATGTTTCAGAGGGGGATTCCATGTTCACAAGTGGGTGAGTAACAGTAGAACAGTCTTAATACATACAGAACTCTCTTAATACATACAGAACTCTCAAACAGAAAGACTGAGCCTAAATTTGCTTCCAACGGAGTGTGCTCAGTTGTTCAGTGGTGCACAGAAACAGGCAGTTTCAAATGTAAAATAAAATCAAAAGATAAGCCTGCCACAACATGTAGTATTCTGTATATGACCCTCTTGGACTTACAAAACCAGTTGTACTGTCTACAAAAAGTCACATAACTTGACCCAATTCATAATAGAGTTTTAATTTTTCTGAATAGTGACTTACTTGACAATATTTAAAAAAATGACTCAACTTGACTTACACTTGCTTATGTCTCAAGACTTGACTCACATTACAGCTCCACATTTACTGTTTTTCAAATTGCATTCTTTTAATTTACATGTCATTATTATACTTTTTGTGCTCCATACTTGCATAAGACTTTAGGACTTATTAGCATGTTGGAAGGCGTACCCAGAAGGGGATGCAGACTCTCCAGGAATAAGTTCATTAGAGATTGCAGACTTTACTAAACCAAAAGTCTGTATATACAGTATTAAAGGAACAATTTTTAATCAGACTATAGCATCAAGTCAGTGAAACTTGTGGGATATTGATCTGGTCAGTTAAGAAGCAATGGGGGTTGTTAATCAGTTTCAGCTGCTCTGGTGTTAATGCAATTAACAACAGGTGTATTAGAGGGGCAACAATGAGACAACCCACAAAACAGGAATGGTTTAACTGACATTTTTCCTTCATCATCTCTTCTGGCTGCTTTTTAACTAGTTTTGCATTTGGCTATGGTAGTCCAACTTCTCCAGGATGGCACATGAAGATGCCAGAAGGTTTGCTGTGTCTCCCATCACAGTTTCAAGGGCATGGAGGAGATTCCAGGAGATAGGCAGTTATTCTAGGAGAGCTGGAGAGGGTCTTAACCTATCAGCAGAACCAGTATCTGCTCCTTTGGGCAAGGTGGAACAGAATGAGAACTGCCAGAGCCCTACAAAATGACCTACAGCAGGCCACCGTTGTGAATGTGTCTGACCAAATCAGAAATAGACTTCATACGGAGGACCCAGCACCGTGGAGCTCGATTGGCATTTGCCATAGAATACCAGAATTGACAGGTCCACCACCAGTGCCCTGTGCTTTTCACCGATGAGAGCAGGTTCACCCTGGGCACATGTGATAGACGTGAAAGGGTCTGAAGAAGTCATGGAGAACGCTATACTGACTGTAACATCGTTCAGCATGACCGGTTTGGTGGTGGGTCAGTGATGGTCTGGGGAGGCATATCCATGGAGGGGCACACAGACCTCTACAGGCCAAACAACAGCACTTTGACAGCTATTAGGTTTCGGGATGAAATCCTTGGACCCACTGTCAGAACCTATGCACGACAATGCTCAGCCTCATGTGGCATGCAGGCAGTTCCTGGAGGATGAAGGAAAGGATACCATTGACTGGAGGATGAAGGAAAGGATACCATTGACTGGCCCCCATGCTCGTCTGACCTAAATCCAATAGAACACTTCTGGGACATTATGTTTCAGTCCATCCGGCGCCACCAGATTACACCTCAGACTGTCCAGGAGCTCAGTAATGCCCTGGTCAAGATCTGGGAGGAGATTCCCCAGGACACCATCTGTCGTCTGATTAGGAGCATGCCCCAAAATTGTCAGGCAAGCATTCAAGCACATGGAGGCCATACAAACTACTGATTATGATTCAGAGTTGCTACAATGAAATCTCAGAAAAATAGACTAGCCTACCGCATTCATTTTTTCAGTTTGATTTTAGTGGTGTATTTTAATTCAGCCCTCTGTAGGTTGATAATTTTCATTTCCATCAAATGATGTGGCATCCTTTCTTTCCTAAAACATGACCCAGTCCATATCAGTATAGATATCCAGCATGATTTTTTTCCCATTGAGATCTGAGGTTTTTTCAAAGTGTTCCTTTAATTTTTTTAAGGAGTTTATATTGTAAACATGCTGAACGCAGCCACAAGGGGACTTGACTGCTCCTCTGAAACCATTCAATAGGAAAGAAATAGTTTTTTTTTTTTTATCTTGTCTTTGCTAGATCAGCTGCAGGATAGGTGCTGCTGCTGCTTAACCGCACAGGCTTCAAACATTTTAAACCTGTGTTGCAGCTGTCCTTTTGTCTCACTGCCTTGTCTATATTCCCCCAGACATCCTCTGCTATATTCTTTATACTTTATTATGCTGTATTCAACTAAATTTTCTGTTTCTTGAAAACCCCGAATAAATCTGTGCAACTCTGTGACCCAAACGTGGCAATATCTTTATCTTTCTCTAGAGGTACAACAGTGAGTATAAGAGGAGAAAAAGAAACAGTAACAGTAATATCAACTTATCACAAATCACAATAATACAACATTCAAAGGAGAGCTACTGCTGAAAGCATGATGCATTTGGTGGTTTCTGCAATTTACTCCAGACAACACCACAAAGAATGGAATGGCCATCTGTATGACCTGAGGGTTAAAAGTCACTGGCATGACAACATCATCAAATCATCCATAAACATCTGTCATTTCAAGACTTGCCCTGGGTATGATGTTAGACTGCATCTGGCCCTGCAAGCGGTCCTCCAACTTGCAGGAAAATCATACGGGTTAGTGGCAGGATTGACACTCCAGCCACCTTAAAAAAAACACTTCACACACCTCCAAGATGCAGACAGGACTCCTTTTTGCTCTCTGTAGCAGTACCTCTGCTGCTGCTGCCCATAGGAAGGCTGCTCGTGTTATGAAAGGGATGGGAGAAAGCCCTCGGGAGCCTCATACCCAGGTCTGTTGAGGCTCGTAACTGGTGTGGTACTGAGGTGTCGTCTGCTTCACGGCAGCACTCGGGTCCCAATTTGAGGCAGGCAATACAGGTAGGGGGCATGGCTATTGTAGCTTGTTGTTCCAGAAAGTCAACTAGGTCAGCAAGTCGTGGCCTTCTGTCTTCTTTATTTTTGATCTTTGAAACTGTATATTGCCAATGCCCTAGTAGTTCTTAGGGGAGCTTTGATGTTATAATGTGAACTTTTGAACCTTTGTCAAATTGATTTCCATCCTTCAAACTGGACATAACGCTTATTATACAGTTACAAAGAAAGACTGCATACGCTTTTAGACCCTCTCCGTTGTCCAATCTTATTTGCCACCACTTCTTGGCTTTCTTCATTAACGCATCGGCTATGTGTAGGTGGTTTCCATAAAAGGTCTCAAGCTTCTTCCTGGCCTTTCTGTAGCCTTCTGCTGGTAGCAGATTGGTACAAGCATTGCACAATGTCATGAGGCATACTTTTGGTAAATTGTACTAAGAATTCTAATTTATCTTTGGGTTGTCCACCACATCATCAACAGCACAGTCAAATGCCCAGAGAAAGTTCATTATAAATCGATGGGTCACCATCACATACTGGAACCTTTCTATGGGGTACATTGGGCATGTGCATCTTGTTTTGCTGTTCATAATACAGTGGAACCTTGGTTTACGACCATAATTCGTTCCAAAACTCTGGTCGTAAACCGAGTTGGTCGTGAACCAAAGCAATTTCTCCCATAGGATTGTATGTAAATACAATTAATCCATTCCAGACCGTATGAACTGTATGTAAAGATTAAGCACAAATATAGTTAATTAAACCACAGAATGCACAGTGTAATAGTAAACTAATGTAAAAACATTGAATAACACTGACACAAAACACCCAGGCTCCCTGCTGAGCTACACAAGCTCTCGCTCTCTCTCTCTCCCTCTCTCTCTCTGAGCAGATAGGAACATTTCAACAAATCCGAACTTTAATTTAAAAACCAACCACAAGCTACCAAAAAAGTAACAGTCCAGGAGATCACGCTATTAGCCTTACAGCCCAATCGCTGTGAACACTTTTTTTTAAAATGAGATTTAAGCACAGCAGAAAAAAACGAACATTAGAACAAATCTGAAATTTATTTAAAAACCAACCACAGGCAACCAAAAAAGTAACAGTGCAGGAGATCACGCTATTAGCCTTACAGCCTAATCGCTGTATTGTACAGTACAGTAAACAATTTTTTTTAAAAATGAGTTTTAAACACAGGGTAAAAAAGGAACATTTGAAAAAAGAGAAAAGTAACATTGCAACAATTCACGCTACGAACTGAAAAATTAACTTTTGAAAAATCCGTAACACAAAAACCACCAAGAAAACTAACCTTGCATTAGTCGAGTTCTGGCATGAAGTGAGGAGGAACTTGTTTGGAGAGGAGGGACAGTCTGACTCCGCAATGGAGGGATGTTTTCCTTCAGGTGTTTTCTCTCTTGTGATTTCTTGGGTTTCTGGTGTTTTTAGCTGTTTAGCTGGTGGGAGCGAATGCCTCAAGCAGCCATTCCAAAAACAAAGTCCTTGTGACTCGACCCTTCGTGTTTGCCCTCAACACATTACTGGCAGTCTGGCTTTGTTTACATTGTGCTACTTGAAAGCACAAGGGTTCTCAAATTGGTAAATGAGTAAACTGGTAAACAGTTTTTCCACCTCTTCCAGCACTTGAAGCATCTGCCTGGTTAACGCTGTAACCCCTTTTGCAATATCAGCTGCTTTAATAGATTCTTTCTGCTTTAGAATAGTCAAAAACTTCTTGTACTCGGTGGCAAGATCAGTAACACGAACGCCATGCTCAAACTTTTCAATAATTTCTTTCTTTACTTCGATTTCAATTTTCTTCAAAACTTTCTTCTCACCACTCTTCACTTGTTTAGAATCCATAGTTAACTGCAAAAGCACACAAAATAGTGTAGAGCACACAGAGAGCGCAGATAAAGAATGCACGTCTGAATGAGAACAATGAACAGGGAGCGGCTCTGCCTAAATACAGTAATCGGCGAGTATGAACCAGCCAGGCAGGCACGCACGTGCAGGCTCGCGCTCTCTCTCTCTCCCTCTCAGTAGCACCCACCTTCCCACTCTCTATCTCAGCAGCAGGCAGGCACACACGTGCACGCACCCTCCCCCTCTCTTTCTCAGCAGCAGACAGGCACGCATGTGCAGCACCCTCCCCCTCTCTCTCAGCAGCAGGCAGGCACGCATGTGCACACACCCTCCCTCTCTCTCTCTCGGCAGCAGGCAGGCACGTCTGACCGAGAACAATGCAACATGTGCGGAAATCATTGGGGCGCACAAACTAAAAGGGAAACTGGCTTGTTCGTATGGAGTGTGTGGTCGTGAACCGAGGCAAAAGTTTGGCGAACTTTTTGGTCGTGAACCGAGAAGTTCGTGAACTGAAGTTCCACTGTACTGTAGGAGAGGTTTGTATTTACTTTCATTTTTAAATAAAAAGTTGCATCTTTAAATAAAATACTTGCATCATATGGCTCTTCATTCCTCACATCTAGTTTATCAGGAGCATTATAAGGACTTGGTTTACTTAGAACATGGCTGCATCCTTTAAGAGCTCTCAATTTTGCACAAATTTTCATGTAAGCCTTTAATGCCAGTTGATCACTTTCTGCCTTTAGCTGTGCTTCTTCAGGTTCTCTTTTGGCTTTCGACCGTGCCTCTTCTATAACTAGTGCCTGTCTTTTTGTGGCTTCGGCTCTGGCAAGCAACACTGCGTATTCAGTTTCTTGTGCTCTGATGGCACTAACAAAGGTAGTTGTTGAATTTGCTTGACTTTTAGTTTTTGCAGAGACTTAGGAGATACTGTTGGCAGGAGTGATAGTGTCAATAAATCTATAGCCTTATAAATTGCTTTGCAGAATTCGAAGGCAGCTTGGAGAGGCTTTTATTTTGATGGGTTTTTGAAACCCATTCCATCATCTTTCCCTTAAACATATGTACAGTCCTCAGTTTATCATCAAAACCTTTACGTAGTCGTTTCTGTTCGCCTTCATCACTTTGCATGGAGAATAATTCATCACTTAACCTTTTGTATTCCGTTATCAGGATGAGGAAATATTCCACAATAATTCACAGTTTTTTCACAGTTAGATTAATTTCTTTGTACATCCTTTATGTGCTTCACCAGGCTGGATAACTGTCCATATTTGTCGTCTAATTCTGACTGAAGATCATCACCTGGTTCTGAAGGGTTGGCCAGTAGCATGTGTTCAGAGATTAACCCATGCTGAGTATTTTACAGAAGAACTGATGTCAGGACTAACTTTGAGGTACAGCTGCATATCATAAGCATAATGATATGTGACATCATGTTTGTAAAAGAAAGATAATAAGAGCAGATAAAGGGAAAATGAAAGGGGAGCCAGGACAGAACCTTGTGGGACGCCTAATGTGAGAGGAGCTGGCGGTGAAAAATTCCTATCTATGTTAACAGACATAGATCTACCTTTAAGGTAGGACTCAAACCATTTCAATGCACAGCCTTAAATGCCTACTCCATCCTCAACTTGTTTTAACAGAACCCCATGGCCAGTGTCAAATGCCGCACTGTGATCTACACTGAGTAAGACCAAGATTGCAGAAGAGCCAGAGTCTAAAGTTAATAGAATATCATTTGTCACCTTAATCAAAGCCAATTCAGTACTATGTTTTTTTTTAAAACCTGACTGAAACACATCACATACATTGTTATCCTCCAGATATGAAAGTAACTGCAAAGAAACCACTTTCTCCATAATTTTGGACAGAAACGGGAGCTTAGAAATAGGCCTATAGTTTGAAAGAGCTGTAGGATCAAGTGTGGCCTTCTTCAGCAAAGGCTAAACAATTGCATGTTTAAAGTTGTCTGGCATTATACCAGATTTTTAGATAGTTGGTAATAATAGTCAAAACAATTGGATTAAAAGCCCCCTGAAAGCATCTTTAAATAGGCACGGGGGTAACATATCTACAGGATAACTGGAAGGTTTCACATGCAGGATTATATTAGCTAAATGAGAAGAAGAAATAGGTTGAAAGGAAGTAAACTGGCTGTGCACTGGCCTTTGAGGGGCTGGTGTCGTCCCACAGTGAACAACACCCAGAAAAGTAATGCTAGAACGAATGGCTTGGATTTTATTTATAAAACAATTGAAAAAAAGCTCACAGGTCTCAGGCTGACCGGTGGGTTTAAGAGAGTGTTTACAGAGCTAAACAGCACACTAGGTCTCAAGGCAGCATTAGTTTTGAAAAGATAAAAAAAAATTGATTTTGCTGCTGTCACAGCCTCTTGATAGGACTTCCAGCAACTTCTGAGAATTTTTTGAGACCTGCAGACTTTTTCCTCCTCTGTTCGGCCTGCCTGCATTCCTGTCTGAGTGCAGGAGTGGCGTCATTTAACCCACCATTAGGTTATAGTTGGACTCTCTTTGCTAGAAGGAAAGTTAGCTTCACTGGTTTAACCGAGTCTCCCTGCACTCGCATGAGTAAAGAAGGGCAAACAGCAAAAATGGCATCAACATCTGGCGAGCGATTAAAGCAAATGCATAACACAAAGTACTCCATGGATGACGTTTTGCATATTATCACTGAATTGGACTCTGACTCGAAAACGAACATGAGGTACCACATCAGCTGATTAATCCCCAGCTGATTGTGGTGCTGAACCCTGTCATGAAGCTGACAGGGCAACATTCGCCTGGGAAGTCCTACACTTACAATGATTGTGTGACTGCAACTGCCACCCCTGACCCCGTGAAGACAGCCTGGCAGATAGCCTGCCACACATTTTTGCCAGTTGTCATGCTACCCATGAGACTGTGACCGGGTGGCCACAGCACACAGCAAAAGATGTTTTATGTTGACTTCTGTGTGAAACCATTGCTTTGTGTGCTTTTCAGATAACGTAATCTTTTGGAAAAAATATTCAGCTCTCAAAGAGTTAAACAGCTGAGCCTCAAAACTGAAGAAATTGACTACAGTCAAAAGTCTACATTTAAAACAATTCTGAAAAAATAGTAGCAAGCCCGACGTCGCTCAACCAGTGATTCTAGAAGAGTTAAAAAAGGTACAATCAGGAGTGGAGTGATAATGGAGTCTCTGACATAAATAGAAAGTTTAGGTTGCAAGACGTAAAAAAATAATAAAAAATAAAAGATTTGTTGGCTATAGACCGAACATTCATTAAGGCCACCTTCACTGAGCCATTTGATGGTGTTTCACGTTTTTTATTTGCCTTCATCATACGCGAGTATTGAAGTGAACGAAGGATATCAAAGTTAACTTCTTCACCCCTCGCACTTGAACCACAGAGAGAAAATCCAGTAGCAAAATAGATGACAGGAATTAAATTGATGGTCAAATAACCGGAGGGCATATTCCAACACAGCCTCCGAAGAGAACCGTTTTTTATTTATTGGGGCCGTCCTAAAATTCCAAGAGCAACACAGTGATTATATAATCCAGCTCCTAGGTGAGGCATCCAGTTCAAACTCCTCAGCTCAATAGATTATTAAGCAAGCACCATTAAAAGGCATAATCTTTAGCCCATAAGATGAAGACCAGGGGATCAGATACAGAAAAAATTATATTAAATAAAAACTAGTCATTCTTCATGTGGGCAACTGCTCCCCAACATGCCACCAGGCACAAAGGTTCAAAAACACGTTAGCCAGCCAGCCCTACAGCAGAATGGACCGACAACCGAACAAAGCCCGAAAGAAAGCTGCGACTTTCTCACGCTATACCAGGTCAGACCAAAGTGTCATAAGCAAGCAAGGTCTCTTGCAAACCCTAAGATGGCCAGCGAGATCTTAATGAAGACAACGGAACAACTGCAGGTACATCTCCAAACAATCATAGATCTCCAAAAAGTTCAGGAGAAAAACTAAACTCAGAACGTCTCAATCAGGAACATGAAGAAAGATCCCACAACAAAAACGGACAACGGCAGACAAACCTGAAACTGATGGTGAAGCCATGAGAAATAACTGAACCTTAATTGTAGAAACAACTGAAGTTTAACAAGAAAAAGCACTTTTCTTTTTTTGCAGATTATTCTACATGTGTAATAACCCTTCTCCATTCTTTTGTGGACTGTTTGCTTTAAAATTTCACTAAAACTTTAAGATGAACCTTTAAAATTAAGAGATTTCTTTTGGTATGCATCTGGCTCATACTTAATCCTGCCTTACACACCAGCAGAGTATGGAAATTTTAGGCTTTCTAATTAAACCTTATCAAACCACAAGAACAACAGCAGCATTTATTTATATAGCACATTCTCATACAAATAATGTAAGCTCAAAGTTCTTTACATGATGAAGAAAGAGAAAAAATAAATAAGAATTAAAATTAAGGAACACTAATTAACATAGCATAAAAGCAAGGTCCGATGGCCAGGGAGGACAGAAAAAAAAATACACTCCAGACGGCTGGAGAGAAAAATAAAATCTACAGGGCCAGGCCACAAGACCGCCAGTATTATTGACATAAAAATTATTAATAAAAAAAAAAAAAACACTAGGCACAAGTAAAATTAAAAGACATACACACATGTATAAAACCTATCCATAATAACTCATTAAAACACTCAAATTCAGTATTTTTGGGTGGATAAATAAAACACATTTAGTGTTCAGAACTTAACATTTTAACACTGAGAAAAGGTGATATATTTAAATTCATGTGCATGGTACTCCAAGAAAAAAGGCTAAGAATCACTACAACTTGGCCGATGAGTTTTAACAAGACTAGACTAAAAATCATTTAAAACACAAAAAAGTAACATGCATCTACATTTACCACACTTAAAAACGTAACTTGCAAATGAAATATATTCAAATACTTAATTGTAAAATGCCCTTGAGAGCTGTTTTAAGTACTTACTCCACTTGCAGTGCGAATAGGCTTGGCCTTCAGCTTAGGAAGTAGCGCTTGGCGGTGCTGGGGTGGCACTGCAGCAATTATATCCACCAAACGTGGCTGTATTGAAAGTCCATACTTAGCTGACATTTTTGTCTTCAACCTGCAAATAAGATTTAAAAAATGTATGTTGTCATTATGGGTTGTGTGTAGAATTCTGAGGAGAAAAATTAATTGAATCCATTTTGGAATAAGGCTGTAACATAACAAAATGTGGAAAAACTGATGCGCTGTAAATACTTTCCGGATGTACTGTATACATATATATATATATAGAATGGAAATCCAGTTAATCCGTTCCGCACTCCCAAAAATATCAACATAAAAATCAATTTTCCTAACAAATAACACTGATAAATAAGTGTGGATACACTTTGTCTGCTGAGCATCATGTGATCATAACTAAGCTGATGGTTCTTCTCTCTCATGCGCGTCTCCCTCTCCTTATCTCTCTTGCTCGCTCAAGACGCAAGCAAGCACGCACGCGCCCCCCCCCCTTATCTCTCTCCTTATCTCTCTTGCTCGTGCGCCCCCTCTCTCTCTCCTCTTGAGGGTAGAGAAAAGCCAAGCAAAATGACACCTTTTATTGGCTAACTAAAAAGATTACAATATGCAAACTTTCGAGGCAACTCAGACCCCTTCTTCAGGCAAGATGTAATCAAAGCTTGCATATTGTAATCTTTTTAGTTAGCCAATAAAAGGTGTCATTGCAACCTACATTCAT